>NC_133663.1:222613874-222914807 GCF_037893015.1 Macrotis lagotis
CTAGCTAATTGAAGCTTTGCTTTTTACGTGTCAACATTTTTAAAAAAATTAACAAATATTTTTTCTAAATCATGTCACTCAATTCCCAGTTTTCTAAATCTGATTCTATATGCTGTACATTTATTTCTTTTTTGCAAATATGATTTTTGAAGTTTTACTGTTGCCTCTGCTTTTACATTAGTTAGTTCTCAGTCTCTGCTGTCTTCAGTCCCCTCCTTTGTAATACAAAGAAAGACAGAAAAACAATGAACCACATTGTAACCATACTGTGTATACAATATTTTATATCTGTAGGTCTTCGTTCTTTGAGAAAAAGGAAGTACATTTCATCATTTTTTTTGCTGTGATTGGTCATTACAATCAATTAGAAGTCAGATGCCTTTTGTGTTATTTTAGTTTATGTTATCATTTTAATTCTGCTTGTCTTTTTTTTCTGAGTCACTTCACACAGGCTTTCCCAGGTTTCCTTTGAATGTCCCATATTTGCCTTTTATGTACAATAATAATGCATCATATTGGTATACCATAATTTGTTTAGTCATCCCTGTATTGCTTCCATTTTTTTCTATGAATATTTTTCCATATACAGAGGACTGTCTTACTGTCTTTGATTTTCTTGGAGTCTATGCCCTGGAAGAGGATTGCCGGGCCAAAGGGTACAAACAGCTTTGTGACCAAACTCACATAATTCCAAATTTAATTTATTTTTTTGGATGATGCAGGATTCTTATTTATGTACATGTGTTCATACAGTGAATGAACCAGAAAAAATATATATACATGTGTATAGATCTATATATTTACACACATATCTATATTATCTATAGTCACTATATATTATATCTATCTATATCTATAATCTAATCTATATCTACTATCTTTATATCTATATCTAGCTATGTTCCTAGCCTGCTGGAATTTTTTCTGTTATTTATGTCTGTTAGGTAACCAGGCCACTTCAAGTCTAAATGTTACCTTCCAGGGAGTAGTCACCTTATTATTGTTGTTGCTGTTGAGTTATTACAGTCTTGCTCAACTCTTCATAACCTCATTTGGAGCTTTTTTGGTAAATAAATTGGAGTGGTTTGCTATTTCCTTCTCCAGCTCATTTTATAGATCAGGAAACTGAGACTATCAGTTAAGTAACTTGCTGACACAGCTAGTAAGTGTCTGAGGTCAGATTTGAACTTAGTAAAATGAGCTTTTCTGACTCAACTTTTCTATCATCTGGGCACCTGGCTTGCAACAATCATAACAAACCAATCAATCAAGCAACAACAAAGACATCAGTGAGGTTCTGAATTGAGGTAGAAACTATGTGAATAAAGAAAAGGTTAATTTGAGAGACAAAAAGGAGATAGAAGTGGCAAGATTTGATAATGACAAATATCTGAGGAAGAGGGAGACTAAGGAGTCTAGGTTAAAGGGGTTACAAATTTGGGAAACTAGAAGAAGGATGGTATCTTTGGCAGAAATGGAAAAATTTGAAAAAGGTGAATATTTGAGAGTGGGGTAGAGTAGTGGTGAAGTGTGCTGGTCCTGAAGTCAGACTAATCTTCGTGTTTGCCTCAGTTTCCTCATCTATAAAATGAGCTGGAAAAGGATATAAAAAATGACTCCAGTAGTACTGACAAGAAAATCCCAAATGAGTCATGAATCGTCAGACATAATGAAAGCAACTGAATAACAAGATTGAGAAATGAAGATAATGAGTTGGATATATTGAGTCTGATAGGAGATCCAGTTTGAAATGTCTGATAGGTATTTGGTGATGTGGAACTAAATCTCTGAGTCTCTGAACAGATGGAATTGGATACAGAGCTCTGGTTTTTATCTGTATAGGGATATATTTAAACCCTATGGAAATGATGAGATAACCAAGAGAGAAGACTAGAGATAGAAAAGAAATCCCATAACAAAAAATTGGGGGAACCCATATTTAGAGGATGAATGATGAATCAGCATAATAGATTGAGGAATGTTAAGACAAGAGATAAGAGGAGAACCAGAGGAGAATTAAAAACCAAGAGATGGAATTTTCAGGAGAAGAGAGTTGCTAACTGTTTAATCGATAATCGAAGCATGAGGACTAAGGAAAAATCCATCAGATGTGGACTAAGTGATAACTTTGAAAAAAAGAAATTTCCTGTTACATTATGAAGTCAGATTTCATTTGGGAGGGGAAGCAATTGAGTTTAAGTGACTTGTTCAGGGTCACTTAGCTAGCAAACATTAAGTGGATGAGACTGGAGACTGAGTTCTACTCAGATCTTTCTGACTCCAGGACCTGTGCTCTAGTCACTGCTCCATCTAGTTGATACTTATTACCTGATACTTTTGACAGAAATGGAGAAATTTGAAAGAGTGACCTTGGACAAGTCACTTAATCCCAATTACTTTGCATCCAGAGTCATCTCTAGTTCTCCTGACTCATCTCTGGCCACTGGACCCAAATGGATCCAAAGGACAAAGTGAAACAGGTGATTTAGCATAGCATTCCCCTCAATCAGATCCAATTCATGTGCTTGTCATGGCATCACCTCCATGATGTCATGGTTTTCTTTGAGAATGAAGGACAAACATAATGATCAGACATATGCTACAATCTAAATCTGGCTGCCTATTGTGGAAAATCATACTATGATTTCTGTCTTTCAGATCTAGCTACCAGGCTGTTTGTCATTATTGAGGACTCTGTAACTGGTGGCATCCCTATATCCTAGACTTGAATGTGCCACCAGGACATCAGATTCAACATGTTTCAAATTGAGCTTATCTTTTTTTTTCTTTCTTAAATCTGTTTATTCTGACTTTGTTGGGTTTTTTGGCCAGTGACTTTATCTTGTATCTGGTCTCTCATATTAAAAAAAAACTTTGATTCTTCCCCACCCCTGACCTCCTATATCTCCTATATCTATTCAGTTATTGAGAACTGTCAATTTTAATGATTAAAAAATCTCCCATATATCACCTTTCCTCTATACATTTATCACTTCCACTTTGTGACTTTCCCCATCGCAGTTTCACTATAATGCAGGTCAATATAAGAAATTAAGTGGGAATTTTGGGACTTTTGAGGAAGCTGAAAATGGCACATGAAGCCCAGCAGATGACACAAATTTTAGAACCTTAGAAATGTTTAAAATATGTATAATATTATATAATATCAACATATTTTATCTTTTAATTTCATAATAATTCAGACCTTCTCAGACACAAAAAGGGGGCCAAAATTTTTATGTAGATTTTTCAGATCTCAGAGATGGGTGAGTGTGGGAGATGAGGGGATGGATGTGTGGGTAGTATCATGTCTCTAACCCACATAACTGTGTAACTAACTAATGTAGACCTTCATTGCAGACCTAACTCTCAGTACTATTGCAATAACCTCCTAACAACTCTTTCTTCCTCCAGTCATTCAATCTTTCCTTAATTACTTATCAATGTTTATGTCATTGATCTACAAAAATATCTTCAATGCCTTTCTATTGCCCACCGAATCTCTATCTACATATATCAAACTTTTGTATCACTGAGTCTTATGCTTTGGAAGGTCCTTTCCCCAGCCTCTTCTTGCCTATCAAATCCTTTAAACCTATTTTAAAACGCAACTCAAAAATCATTTGCTCCATTAAAACTTTCTGATCTAGGGAGAAACAACTTTCTCCCTTGGGCACTATTGTAACAATAGGTTTTTGAACCTCTCTCATATACTTTCATGAATTAGATACTCTAGTAATTCATGTAAATATCTTACCTCCCCTACAAAATTAATGTATCCCCCTAAGGAAATGACTGTATCTTATCTGAATCTTGCTTCTGCGCTAGCCTACCTTAAACTAGGTTCTAAAAACAGGAAATATTTATTGAATTGAGCTTAGCATCCACAAGACTATTCTGGCTGTTAGGCAATAATATACTGATGTGTGTCTGATGTGGTATTACTTCTGTCTCCTCCCATGATCCTTATGTTCCATTGTATTTTCTTTGCTACTGAAACTGCAAAAACATTAAAGAGAGATCAAACTATCATATTAGTATTTTGTTGTTCATTTGTTTTCAGTCATGTCTAACTCTTCCAGAATGGAGGCAGAAATACATATTAAGAGGCTATTATAATACCCATCAATTGAGAAATGTCTAAGCAGCATATGAATACTATAGTATACGAATAATATAGAATACTATTGTTCTATAAGAAATCATAAAGGGTCAGACTCTAGAGAAGCATAGAATGACTTAGCAGCTCCTCTCTTGCAGTCCAGAGAGTTAGGACAACTGTATTTGACTAGTTATGGACTATATTATCCCCAACCACAGCAAGAAAAACAAAACAAAACAAAACACACAGAAAATAAAACAACCCTTCAGAATCTGATGAACACTTTATAAAAATTATCTCTTTCCCTTAATTCTAATTCCTCATGCCAAAAATGACTAATTTGTAAACATGTTTAACAAAATATGCATGTAAGATGCTAACCTGACTGTTAGCTGCTGAGGGGAGGGGAATTTTGTAACTTGGAAATATGCATGTACACATGGATGAAAATAAATAAATATTCTTTTAAAAAGAGTCTATTATAAAAAAAATTGAGGAAGGGTCTATACTAAAGTGGGACCAGTGGAAATAGAGAGCAGGCTATTGTTCAGTCATTTCAATCATTTGACTCTTTGTGACCCCATTTGGGATTTTCTTAGCAAAGATACTGCAGTATGCTATTTCCTTCTCCAGCTCATTTTACAGATCAGGAAACTGAGGCAAATAGGGTTAAGTGACTTGCCCAATGTCACAAAGCTAGGAAGTATCTGAGGCCTATCCTGACTCCAGATCTAATGCTCTGTTCATTGAGCCACTAGCTGCCTAATAGAGCATGGCATCAGAAGTAAAAAAGATCTGAATTTAAATTTGGTTTCAAGGGGCAGCTAGGTGGCATAGTGGATAAAGCACTGGCCTTGGAGTCAGGAGTACCTGGGTTCAAATCCAGTCTCAGACACTTAATAATTACCTAGCTGTGTGGCCTTGGGCAAGCCACTTAACCCTGTTTGCCTTGCAAAAACCTAAATAAATACATACATACATACATAAATAAATAAATTTGGTTTCAGGCAATTATAAACTATGTGACACTATGTTGCAGAATGATTAGGGTCACCAAATTTAAGATTGATAGTTAGTAAAAGTGAATGAATTTGCATACAACCTTGGAATTTAAAACTGCTCAAGATTTATTATATAAGCTACAAAGTATACAGATTAAAATATTTTCTCCTCTTAAACTTTGAGGATAGGCTAAGTAAGGGGAGGGAGGGAGTGAAAGAGAGAGAGAGAGAGAGAGAGAGAGAGAGAGAGAGAGACAGAGAGACAGAGAGACAGAGAGAGAGACAGAGAGAGAGACAGAGAGACAGAGAAACAGAAAGAGACAGAGAAAGATACAGAGACAGAGATTAGATATTCTTAAGGGCTGACTTAGTCCAGTTACATGATATAGGGGCCTATAGTTTCACCAGAGGGCCTAGGCTGGAAACATATGACCTAAGAAAAAGAGACAGTTATTCTTGCAAGGAGAAGGTAGTGTCAAGAAAAGGGAATGGGTGTGGGCCAGTGCTTCTCTCCTGGACAGAAATTTCCAAAGTGGACAAGGGTGGCACTTGGGGAGTGGTCTATCACCTGGCTCCAGGTGTTCTCCAATAGACAAGCTACGTACTGGTCCTTCCTATCCCAAGGTGCATGACCTCTAAGCCCAACATGTCATTTCCTGTCACACCAGTGTAAGCTTGACCCATCAGTGACCAAGGTCAGTTAGTTGGAAACCAGAAGGTAGAAGAAAGTAGAGAGAAACAGAGACACAGAGAGAGAGACAGAGACAGAGACACAGAGACACAGAGAGAGACAGAGACAGAAAGACAGAAAGATCAAGGTTACTCCCATCTGAAATGGAGTCACTGAACAACAGAGTTCCCCAGATAGATACAAAAAATATTTTTCCTTCCACAAAATTTGTTTCTAACCACAATATCTGTCATGTCCATAGTTCCCTGCATCAACTAGGCAAGACAATTCATCTCTCTCAGTCTCTGCTGCCATATCTATAAAATGCAAATAATAATAGCCCCTAAGAACTTGGAAAGTGTTTTGCAAAACTTAGTGTGTGAGTTATTATTAAATGGAAGTTGGAGGCCTAGACTTGAATGAAAACTGGCCCATTTCCACGCTGTACAACTGTTAGTCCAGTGACTCTGCATAAAATAACAAAACTAGTATAAGTGTCCTATCACATTCTGACAAAGCTGCATTTGATTCTGACTAGCTAGTATTTGAACAAGTCAGTATAGCAACCAATAATTTAGCTTGCTCATATTCTGAGAATCTTTCACCAAGAGCCTGCATATAACAAAGAAAAGTAGTGAACTTAAGGCAATAACTTTGAAATATCTAGATTCTGACTGTTATAAGCTTCAAAACCTCATTAGGGAAGATAGGGCATTTTCACCCTAATCCTCCTTCCCCAAGTAATAACTAGGCACAATTGGATATACTTGCATGAGACATATGATTCATTACTTCTGCTTCTTCCTACCTTCCTTCCTTCCTTCCCTATCTTCTTCTTCTTCTTCTTCTTCTTCTTCTTCTTCTTCTTCTTCTTCTTCTTCTTCTCTCTCTCTCTCTCTCTCTCTCTCTCTCTCTCTCTCTCTCTCTCTCCCTCCCTCCCTCCCTTGGTACTTGCATTTAGAAAGGATGAGAAAGCAGCACCATTGGGAAAATGAAACCATTGAATCTCTATGTAGAAATGCTACCATTGTCCACATGTTTTATATCTCCCTTTCAAACCATATTTCTGAATGTTATATTTCCATTTCATCAAAATACTACAATTTCTGAGAGCTTCTGAATGAAAATGAGAGAAGTCATCTTTAGGCAGTAAGTCTGAAATAAGTAGATTACTGGAACTTTAAACTCCAAAACTTCATTAGGGAAGATATGATGTGTGTTTTTTATTTGAAATGACCTAATATTTTATAGGATGTGCATTTTCTTCAAGTCTTTTCTGATCACTCATTTATTTAGCAATTGACCTTGGCCAGCAGCTATACTAGGTACTAAGGTTATAAAGAAAAAAATGAGAAAAAAAACTGTACTCACCTCAAGGAGATTATATTCTACTGGGAAGAAAAGGAGCAGAAATAACATGTACACATTTAAAAAATACTATACACACATACACACAGGGAGACACATAGAGACCTACCCCCCCCCACACACATTAAATACAAATAATTCTAGTGTAGAGGGCAGCTTTAATACTTGAAGGAGCAGGAAACGCCTTGTGCAGGAGGTGGCTACTTGTTGTTCTTGAAGGAAACTTGAAGGAAATTGAAGAATTCCAAGAGGAAACAGAGATAGCATTCAAGGCATAATTGGTAAAATTGTTGTAAATGGGAAGTAAAAAGTGAACCAGTTTGACTGAAATAGGAACTTATATTTCTAAAATTAAATCAATGTCACAACTCTCCCTGTATTATCTAACTCTGTTAGAACACAGGATAGAAAGTTCAAGGAAGCATCATATTTTTAATTATTGTTTTCTTGATTAGATGTAAAAGCATTTTTTAACATTCAATTTTTAAAAAATTTTGGATTCCAAATTCTTCCCTTCTCTTCATCCTTGAGATAGAAAGAAATTTGATATAGTTTATTCATGTACAGTCAGAAGATGATGACTTTGGGTTCATGATAGGAGAATGGAGTCCAAGAAGGGACTGCTTTTAAGATCTGGTGTATCCATATGCTCCACTCTCATCAATTCAATCAGTAGACTTCATTTCTCTGCCCACTTCCCCAGCTTAATTCTGGTTTCAGAATATATGTGCATACAAATATATATATATATATATATATATATATATATATATTATTTTAAGATTTGAAACCATATCCACAAGGCCAAGGACTCCTGCAACATCCAGAAGACCTTTATCCCATTAAATAAGGTCATAGGATGAAGCAGCTCTGGAAAAGGCAATGAGAACAATATCTTTGCACAACACTGCCCTCACTATAATAAACATAATGTGCAAGTCATGTCATCATGAATATGAAGACATAGTCCTCATTGAATATGGAGAAAACTCATTATTATTAAGGTTTGAAAACACTTTATATAACTTATTTGATACATCATTTGATCCTTAAAGAAATTTGCAAGTTAAATGTCACAGTTACTATTGTCCTCATTACTTGGATGAGGAAATTGAACCTGAAAGAAGAAATTAAGGTCCAGAGTCACATAGCAAGTAAGTGTGTGAGGTGGGATTCAAATCCACATCCTTCTTGTTTTCATTTTAGTGATGCACTATGCCTTGTCTGCCTAATAATTTCACTTGGTAATGGAGGAAGGGATAAAGCACCATGCCATTAGCCAAGAGAACACATAAAAATTGATATCACAAACATTTCATAATAAGCTATAGTCACAATTTCACTGTTTTTAACTCAGGAGGAAGGAGACTCATTTAATTCTTGCTGCAGTTTGATTTGAAGTGCAAACTTGAAATCATTATAGCTCTTTGATGGACAATCCAGAGACCAAATCTTTCTTTCTTTGGGACAGAACAAGTCAAAAGCAAATGAAATGAGACCAGTCACAGAGGTAGCAAAGTAATTTAAGGGTCAAAATGAAGGCCAACCCTATTCCCACCCCCCTCAGAATATTATCTCTACTTATTGAAGAAAAGCATGCATTAGTCTCTTGTCAAATCAAATAGTTGATTTATTAGAGATAAGGAACACCTTGAAAGCAAACTCAAAACAGACTGTCCCAAGAGTGCACATATCTAGTCTTTACCTAATGACTGGGAAAGCAGTGGAATGTGGAAAGGAGGATTTAATAGACTTTTGAAGTACTGGCTAGTGCAATCTGGATAAAGCACTCTTTCCTTCAGGTGCTGATTTGTGTTTATTAACTGTGATTTTTATTAGATGCTGAAGGAATTAGAAATGCTTCTACATGGTCACTGAAATGTCTGGTGTTGGAACCAAGAGTGAATTGACAGTGGAGCCCTTCTGGAAGAATTCTGACTTCTTCCTGCTGTTGCCAAAAAAAGAAAACAAACACTTGAATGAAAAGTCTATCCATTCAAGTTATGAATTGTGATATTTATATAAATATAGGCTTCCCTTCAAAACACTTCTACCCCCACATATGGCTTATATAAAAGCTGAGTGTAGTCATAGAGATCATAGAGATGGAAGGGAATGTAGAGGTCATTTTATCCACCCTACCCAAATTCTTAATTCTCTCCATAATAGCTCACATAGTTTGGGCTGTAGGAACTCTTAGTGATGGGGAATTCACTATCTACTTTAGGCAGCCCATTTTATTCTTGGGCAGCTAAAATTTTTATGAAGCTTCTCTGTACATTGAAACCTGTTAAAATTACACTAAAATCTACTCTTAAAAAGCATACCTGTAATTCCTGCTATCACAAAAGCTGAGATTGGCAGATCTCTTGAGCCTGAGAGTTCTGAGGGACAGTAAGTAAAGCTGATAAAGGGTTCTCCCTAAGATCCACGATAATATAACAAGCTCTTAGATGCTAGAAGTCATGGTGACTAGGGAGGGATAAAATGGTCCCCACTAATGAAAGAATAGTGCAGAGTTCCCCTGCCAATTGGTAGTGGGGATAGTCTATGAACTAAACAGAGAAATCTAGGAAGAATAATAACAATAAATAAAATAAAAAATGGATAAAAAATATACTTCTATACTTTTGTCAAAACTTTATGTTCTGAGATGAAGAAGAACAAATTCCTGTCCCACAGAACAATTCTTCATGTGCTGGAAGACTTTTTTCATATTTCTCCTGATTCTTTTCTTTAGATTATTTTAGATCTTTCAGTATCATTGATTTCAGTCCCTTTAATTATCCTGATTATCTTTTTAATCATATATTTTATTCTATCAATAATCCTTATAAAATATGGTATGCAGATTTGGATGCTATAATGGAGATATAATATTATCCAAATAAAGTATAACAATAACGATAGTGCTCTGGCTATAGACATTATATTTCTATTAATTCACCAAGAAAATAATCTTTACATCTTATTTTGTTTATTTTGTTTTAAATGACTCATCACACTTATGATTCATATTGAACATTCTTCTAATTAGGACTTCTTAGGTCTTTTGTACATGACCTGATTTCTAGTCATGCCTCGTCCATCACTGACAAATGTTGTTTTGACACATATAGAAATTCTGTAATAGTCACTACAGAAACCTCTGCAAGTGAGAATGAGTAACTGGGTACTGCATCGGATAGAGTGCCACTTCTGGAGTTAGGAACATTATCTACCTATATTCAAATCTGGTACCATACACTTATGTGACCCTGGGCAAAACACTTAACCCTATTTGCCTCCATTTCCTTATCGGTAAAATGAGCTGGAGAAGAAAACTGCAAATAGCTCTAGTGTTTTTGCCAAGAAAATCCTAAATGGGTTCATGAAGAGTCAAGCATTACTGAAACTACTGAAAAAAAACAAGGTAGAGTCTCTTAGGACAATTAAGCAAAGTCATATTATCACTGGGAGTACATGCAATAAGGGAAATTAGGTGTCATAGTGAGACTAGAGTACTGAACCTGGAGTTTAAATATGACCTCAGACACTTGCTAGCTGTGTGACCCTGAATAAGTCAGTTCATTCTTGTTGCCTTGGTTTATTAATCTGTAAAATGAACTGGAGAAGAAAACTCCAAAATGAGTTCACAATGAGTCAAAAATAAGTAAACTGTCTGAATTAGGTAGAAACCCTTACAACAGTTAAGCAAAACAACATTAAAATGATTAGAACTCATCCCTAGGAGCCCTAGCTCCTGGCAGCAGAAGCAGTTTCCTGACCTGCCAACCCAGGGAGCACTAAGCACAACTTGAAAGTTCAGTAGGGAAACCAATGCCAAAGCAAGCATGAAGACCAGGCCTACATGGCTCTCCTCAGTGGCTGCAGCCCTCAGCATAGCCCAGATCCCAGATCCCAGGAAATGGAAGCAGGCCCACAGAGCCTCCCAACAGGAGCTGTCTGGCAGCTGCTTCCAGAGCACTCAGTCCACAGAAGGTAAGGGAATGGGGGAAGAGACTGTGGAGGTCTTTCCTCTGTCCCTGGGACAGGACTCTGGGTTTTGTCCATATTCAGACTCTGATCACAGTCTGGGCCCCCATATTGTCATAGAGCAGGGATCCTCCTCACAGCCCCGGGGCAGAATGGTATGCTTGCGGTCATCCACAGACCAGAGCACAGGCAGGAAAGCAGTCAGAGCCTCCCATAAGACTTTGAAGGAATTGAGATCCTTGTGGGGGGTGTCCCAATAATACTCAAAAACTCAGGACGAACCCCAAAACCAGGGCACAGACTGGGAAACTGAGTAAACAGGGAGGAACCTGACCATAGACAATTACTTTGGTCCCATGGAAGATCAAAATACACATTCAGAAAATGAAAAAGCCCAAACTTCTACATCTAAAGACTCCAAGAAATATAGAAGTTGGACTCAGGTTATGACAGAACTCAATAAAGATGTTTGAAAATCAAAAATACAAACAGAGGGAAGATAGCACAGAGGGCAATAAAGAATTAGTAATAACCTTGAATGTGAATAGGATGAACTCTCCCTTAAAATGTAAGCAAATAGCAGAGTGGATTAAAAACCAGAATCCTACAATATGCTGCTTACTAGAAACTCATTTGAAGCAGAGAGATACATATAGAGTAAAGGTAAAAGGTTGGAGCAAAATATATTTTGCTTCAGCTGAAGTAAAAAAAGGAGGGGTAGCAATCCTTATCTCAGACAAAGCAGCAGCAAAAATAGATAGCTTTAAAAGAGATAAGGAAGGAAACTTTATGCTCCTAAAAGGTACCATAGCCAATAAAGTCATTTCAATATAGAATATATATATATGCATCCAGTGGGACAGCACCCAAATTCTTAGAGGAGAAGTTGAAAGAACAGCAGGAAGACATAGACATCAAAACTCTACTAGTGGGAGACCTCAAGCTCCCACTCTCAGATCTAGATAAATCGAATCATAAAATAAACAAGAAAGAAGTTAAGGAGGTAAATAGATTGTTAGAAAAATTAGATATGGTAGACTTATGGAGGAAACTGAATGGGGATAGAAAAGAATATACCTTTTTCTCTGCAGTACATGGAACTTATACAAAAATTGACCATGTACTAGGACATAAAAACCTAATGATCAACTGCAGAAAGGCAGAAACAGTGAATACATCTTTCTCAGATCACAATGCAATAAAAGTCATATGCAATACTAGGGCAAGGAGATATAGACCCAGAACAAATTGGAAACTGAATAAACCCATTTTAAAAAATGCGTGGACCAAAAAACAAATTATAGAAAGAATTAACCACTTTATTCTAGATAATGATAATAATGAAACAACATACTAAAACCTATGGGATTCATTCAAAGTGACTCTCAGGGGATATATTATAGCTCTAAATGCTCTAAATGAATAAATTGGAGAAAGAAGAAATCAATGAACTAAACATACAAATAAAAAAAATTAGAGAAAGAACAAATCAAAAATCCCCAATTAAATACCAAATTAGAAATTCTAAAAATTAAAGGAGAAATTAATAAAATCGAAAGCAAAAACATTATTGAATTAATAAATAAAACCAAAAGTTGGTATTATGAAAAAACCAATAAAATTGATAAACCTTTGCTCAATTTGATTAAAAAAAAGAAAGAAGAAAACCAAATTGCTAGTACCATAAATGAAAAAGGTGAACTCATCACCAATGAGGAGGAAATTAAAGTAATAATTTGAAATTATTTTGCCCAACTCTATGCCAATAAATTTGATAATCTAAGTGAAATGGATGAATATTTACAAAAATATAAGTTGCCCAGGTTAAATGAAGAAGAGATTAAACACCTAAACAAACCTATCTCAGAAAAAGAAATTCAGGGGGTGGCTAGGGGATGCAGTGGATAAAGCACTGGCCCTGGAGTCAGGAGTACCTGGGTTCAAATCTGGTCTCAGACACTTAATAATTACCTAGCTGTGTGGCCTTGGGCAAGGCACTTTACCCCATTTGCCTTGCAAAAACCTAAAAAAAAGGACCTGTATTAGTTCAGTTTTGGGGGTGGCTAGGTGGCACAGTGGATAAAGCACTGGCCCTGGAGTCAGGAGTACCTGGGTTCAAATTCAGTCTCAGACACTTAATAATTACCTAGCTGTGTGGCCTTGGGCAAGCCACTTAACCCCATTTGCCTTGCAAAAAAAAAGAAAAGAAATTCAACAAGTCATTATTGAACTCCCTAAAAAAAAATCTCCAGGGCCTGATGGATTCACAAGTGAATTCTACCAAACATATAAGGAACAGTTGGTTCCAATCCTATATAAACTCTTTGGAAAAATAGGGAAAGATGGAACTCTGACTAACTCTATGAAACCAATATGGTACTGTTACCTAAACCAGGAAGAGTTAAAACAGAGAAAGAAAATTATGGACCTATTTCCCTGATGAATATAGATGCAAAAATCCTAAGTAAAATCTTAGCAAAACGACTACAACAAGTCATCACTAGGATAATACATTATGATCAAGTAGGATTTATTCCAGGAATGCAGGGTTGGTTTAATATTAGGAAACTTTTAGTATACTCAATTATATCAACAAAAAACCTATCAGAAATCATACGATCATATCAATAGATGCTGAAGAAGCTTTTGACAAAATACAGCATCCATTCCTATTAAAAACACTAGAGCGTGTAGGAATAAATGGACTGTTCCTTAAAATAATTAGCAGTATCTATTTGAAACTGTCAACAAGTATTATATTCAATGGGGAGAGGCTAGATGCATTCCCAATAACATCAGGGGTGAAAAAAGGGTGCCCATTATCACCACTACTATTCAATATTGTATTAGAAATGTTAGCATCAGCAATTAGAGAAGAAAAAGAAATTGAAGGAATTAGAATTGGGAAGGAAGAGACAAAACTCCCACTCTTTGCAGATGACATGATGGTCTACCTAGAGAATCCAAAGAAATCATCCAAAAAACTACTGGAAGCAATTAGCAATTTTAGCAAAGTTGCAGGTTATAAAATATACCCTCATAAATCCTCAACTTTTCTATATAGGTCTAGCAAGAAACATCAGGAAGAGCTAGAAAGAGAAATCCCATTCAAAGTACCTTCAGACAATATAAAATATTTGGGAGTCTATTTGCCAAGACAGATTAAGAATCTTTTTGAAAACAATTATAAAACACTTCTCACACAATTAAATCAGATTTAAATAACTGGGCAAATATCAACTGCTCATAGATAGGTAGAGCTAATATAATAAAAATGACAATTCTACCAAAACTAAACTGTTTAGTGCCTTGCCAATCAAAATTCCAAAACATTACTTTAATGAGTTAGAAAAAATGTAAATAAATTCATATGGAGAAATAAAAAGTCAAGAATTGCCAGGAGCTTAATGAAAAAAAAAGTGCAAAAGAAGGTGGCTTAGTCCTACCTGATCTAAAATTATATTATAAAGCATCAGTCATCAAAACTGTTTGGTATTGGCTAAGAAATAGAGTGGTGGACCAGTGGAATAGACTTGGTGTAAAAGCAGGAGATGATTATAGTAATGTGCTGTTTGATAAACCCAGAGAGTCCAGCCAATGGGATAAAAACTCCCTCTTTGATAAAAATTGCTGGGATAATTGGAATTTAGTATGGAAGAAACTTAGATTAGACCAACACCTCACACCCTTTACCAAGATAAGATCCAAATGGTTACAGGACATAGACATAAAAAACAATACTATAAGCAAATTAGAAGATCAAGGACTAGTCTACCTGCCAGATTTATGGAAAGGGGAGCAGTTTATGACTAAGGAAGAGTTGGAGACCATCACCAAAAACCAATTAGATGATTTCGATTACATTAAATTAAAAAGCTTTTGCACAGATAAAACCAATATATCCAAGATCAAAAGAAATGTAGTAAATTGGGAAACAATCTTTACAACTAATGATTCTGACAAAGGACTCATTTCTAAAATATACAGAGAACTGAGTCATATTTTAAAACAAAAAGCCATTCCCCAATTGGCAAATGATCAAAGGATATGCAAAGGCAATTTGCAGATGTGGAGATCAAAGCAATCCATAGCCATATAAAAAATTGCTCTAAATCATTAATTATTAGAGAAATGCAAATTAAAGCTCTGAGGTACAGCCTCACACCTCTCAGATTGGCCAATATGACCAGGAAGGTTAATGATTATTGTTGGAAGGGTTGTGGGAAATCTGGGACACTATTACACTGTTGGTGGAGCTGTGAACTCATCCAATCCTTCTGGACAGCTATTTGGACCTATGCCCAAAGGGCAACAAAATGTTCATACCCTTTGACCCAGCAATACCACTACTGGGTCTATACCCTGAAGAGATGAGGAAAAAGGGTAAAAACATTACTTGTACAAAAATATTTATAGCAGCCCTGTTTGTGGTGGCAAAGAATTGGAAATCAAGTAACTGTCCTTTAATTGGGGAATGGCTTAGCAAACTGTGGTATATGTATGTCATGGAACACTATTGTTCTATTAGAAACCAGGAGGGACGGGATTTCAGGGAAACCTGGAGGTATTTGCATGAACTAATGCTGAGTGAGATGAGCAGAACCAGTAAAACACTGTACACCCTAACAGCAACTTGGGAGTGATATTCATCCTTGTAGGATTTGCTCATTCCATCAGTGCAACAATCGGGAACAATTTTGGGTTGTCTGCAAAGGAGAGTGCCATCTGTATCCAGATAAGGAGCTGTGGAGTTTGAACAAATTTCAAGGACTATTCCATTTAATTTAGAAAAAAAATAGATATCTTATTATCTGATCTTGTTACCTCTTAGACTTCTCTTCTCTTCTTTAAGGATATGATTTCTCTCTCATCACACCCAATTTGGATCAAGGTACAACATGGAAACAAAGTAAAGACTGACAGAGTGCTTTCTGTGGGGGGGGAGGGAAGCAAGATTGGGGGTGATTGTAAAACTCAAATAATATCTTTAATAAAAATAAATTAAAAATTATAAAAAAAGATTTTTGAAAATCAAGTAAGGGAGATGGAGGAAAACTTGGGAGGAGAAATGAGAGAGATGCAGGAAAAACAGCTTAGTCAAAGACATCAAAATAAATAGTGAAGAAACAACATGTTAAAAAGAGTTTAGAACAAATGGATAAAATTATCCAAACAGTTAATGAGGAGAAGAATGCCTTAAAAAACAGAATTCACCAGATTGAATAGGAGATAAGAAAGCTCTCTGAGGAAAACAAATCCTTCAAATGTAGAGTGGAGCTAAAGGAAGCTGATGATTTTGCAAGGAGACCAGAGCTAAATAGAAAGTTTGATCTTCAAGTACAGGACTCAGGTGAGGCATAGAGAGGGTGAACCAGAAGGGTGAATTATGAGGGATTTAATGATGATGAACTGCATGTATTCCTGCATGGGAAAGTGATACTGATAATACTCATGAACCTTCTCATTTATTAGAGCAGTTGGAAGGAGCTTATGTAGACAAGGTACAGGAGGGAGCTGAATTTGAAGGTACGATATATTGTAAAAATGGAGTCAATGGGTGAAAGGAGAGGTAGAATAGGCTAAGGTATTTCATGTAAACGTGTCAAGAAATCACTTTTGTAATGGTTTGGAAGGGGGGAAAGGTGAGGGGGAATGAGGGAGCCTTCATTCTCATCAGAAATGGCTCAGAGAGCAAACAGCAAACATATTCAATAGGGTATAGAAATCTGGAAGTAAAAGGAGAGACAGGGAGAGGGGAGGGGGGATGTAAGTGATAGAGGAGAGGGTAGATCATGGGAGAGGACAGTCAGATATAATACATTTTCTTTTTTTTTTTATTTTTTGTAAGGTGGTGGAATTGGGTGACCTGTCTGTGACTAGGGGGCTTGGTGGTTGCTGGGTCCCTGGGATGGGATGTAGGTTTGGGGCCTCCAGGCCCCAGGGCCAGTGCTCTATCTACCGCGCCACTAGGCTGCCCCACAGCACATTTTTGAAGAGGGACCGAGTGAAAGGAGAGAGAAAATATAATAAATGGTAATGGGGAGGGATGGAGGGAATTATGATCAGCAACAGCAACTGTGGAAAAATATGGAGGTAACTTCTTTGATGGACTTATGATAAAGAATGCAATCCACCCAGAGACAGAACTGATGGTATCAGAATACAGACTGAAGCACATTTTTTTCTCTTTCTTTCACTTTATTTCTCATAAGGTTTTATATTTTTGTGAGGGGTGGGGGGATTATGATTTTACTCTTACAACAAGAATATTTTGGTAATGTGTAAATAAATAAAATAAAGACAAAAGAATAGACAAAAATTATTAGAACAAATAATATATACAAATATGCACTTTAGCAGGCAATTATTTTTTATTAAATATTTTATTTATTTTGAGTTTTACAATTTTTCCCTTAATCATACTTCCCTCCCCCCACCTCCCACAGAAGGCAATTTGTCAGTTTTTACATTGTTTCCATGGTATACATTGTTCCAAATTGAGTGTTATGAGAGAGAAATCATATCCTTTAGGAAGAAATATAAAGTATAAGAGATAGCAAGATCAGACAATAAGATATCAGTTTTTTTCCTAAATTTGAGGTAATAGTCCTCCATCTTTGTTCAAACTCCACAGTTGCTTCTCTGGATACAGATGGTATTCTCCATTGTAGAGAGCCCCAAAATGTCCCTGATTGTTGCACTGATGGAATGAACAAGTCCATAAAGGTTGATCATCACCCACATGTTGCTGTTAGGGTGTACAGTGTTTTTCTGGTTCTGCTCATCTCACTTAGCATCAGTTCATGCAAATCCCTCCAGGCTTCCCTGAATTCCCATCCCTCCTGGTTTCTAATAGAACAATAGTGTTCCATGACATTCATATACCACAGTTTGCTAAGCCATTCCCCAATTGAAGGACATTTACTTGATTTCCAATTCTTTTCTACCCTCTTTCATATATCTATATTTTATACATACTTCTATTTATCAGTTTTTTCTCTGGATACAGATAGCATTTTTCTTCATATGTCTTTTATGTTTAATTTGGGCATTTAGAAAAATCAAAATAAAAAGCAATTTTCAATAACTTCCTTGTGATATAAAGCATATATCTCATCAAAGGGTATGAATTTATTTGTTACTACTTTTGAATAATCTTTAAATGTCTTACAAAATTGTTGGACCAAATTATAGCTCTGTTTTCATCTTTTTTAGCATCATTACCTTTTTGATCTCTATAAGATATTTTTATAGGCAATTACCTGGTTGTTTTTCAGAGATTCCTAACTTGACATTCATGAATTTCTTAGAGAAATTTGATAATGATATTTTTTTATTTATTTCCTTTATCATCAGGGTATAGGCCCAGTAGTGGTATTGCTGGATCAAAGGGTAGGCACATTTTTGTTGCTCTTTGGGCATAGTTCCAGACTGCTCTCCAGAAAGGTTGGATGAGTTCACAGATCCACCAACAATACATTAGTCTCCCAGATTTCCCACAACCCTTCCAACAATGATCATTATCCTTTCTGGTCATATTGACCAGTCTGAGAGGTGTGAAGTGGTACCTCAGAGAAGCTTTAATTTGCATTTCTCTAATAAGTAATGATTTAGAGCAATTTTTCATATGGCTATGGATTGCTTTGATCTCATCTGTAAATTGTCTTTGCATATCCTTTGACCAGTTGTCATTTGGGGAATGTCTTTTTTTAAAAAAAAATATGACTCAGTTCTCTGTATATTTTAGAAATGAGTCCTTTGTCAGAATCATTAGTTGAAGAGATTGTTTCCCAATTCACTACATTTCTTTTGATCTTGGTTACAGTGGTTTTGTCTGTGCAAAAGATTTTTAATTTAATGTAATTGAAATCATCTAGTTTGTTTTTAGTGATGTTCTCCATCTCTTCCTTAGTCATAAACTGCTTCCCTTTACATAGATCTGACAGGTAAACTAGTCCTTGATCTTCTAATTCAGCAGGCAATTATTTTAAAAAAGAATTAGCGTGTACTTTAAAAGTTAATAATAATGTTGTATAATCCTTTTGTTATGAGCAACTAAAGTATTATTCTTTGGTTATGTTTATTTATCTTACTTCATACAGATCATCCTATATCTCTTTGAAATTTTCCTATTTATTATTCCTTACAATTGTGTAGTATTACTTCAATTATATTCATTCATCCCATTTTTGGCCATTCTCCAATTAATTATCAAAATTTACTGTTAATGTTTATTATTCCAAATAGTACTAACTAATACTAGTACTAGTACTAACTATTAGTACTAACTAATACTAGTGCTAACTAATACTAGTACTACTACTAATAGTACTAACCAGATCATTTTTGTATGTATAAAAACTTTTATTTTATTTTTAATTTATGGAATAAACCAAGCATTTTCATGACAGTAAGATAAAAAAGACACTAAACTGCAAATCTTCTATGCACAACTTCCTATTCTTTTCAAATATACAACACAATTATCATATAATTTTTAAAATTTTCCTCCAAGATACTATCATTAGACAGAAATACATACATATATAGATATGAAATGCATATGTAGGTAAAATAATTTTATACATGCTTCTATTTATCAGTTTTTTCTCTGGATACAGATAGCATTTTTCTTCATATGTCTTTTATGTTTAATTTGGGCATTTAGAAAAATCAAAATAAAAAGCAATTTTCAATAACTTCCCTGTGATATAAAGCATATATCTCATCAAAGGGGATGAATTTATTTGTTACTTCTTTTGAATAATCTTTAAATGTCTTACAAAATTGTTGGACCAAATTATAGCTCTTGTTTTCATCTTTTTAGCATCATTACCTTTTTGATCTCTATAAGATATTTTTATAGGCAATTACCTGGTTGTTTTTCAGAGATTCCTAACTTGACATTCATGAATTTCTTAGAGAAATTTGATAATGATATTTTTTTATTTATTTCCTTTATCATTCTATATATTTTATGTAGAATGAAGCCCATCTATACAGAAGTGAAGGCTTTCATTATATGTGGCTGAAAGGAAGGCAGAACAGATATCTCTAGTTGTCTCCATCCTTTTCCAATTTAATTTCTGTTAAGAGGGGAAGCATAAAGTTAGAACTGAAGATTACTTTGTTCTCAAAGAGGAGTCTAGAAGACTAGAAATATATCAGTATCTTCCTTTATATATTATTAATGTACGGGATATGATCAGGTTTGATCTAACTTCTGATCACTTTATCATTGTTCTAGGAAGAGGGATCCCAAGTTCTATATCCAAGGCTCAACCCCTTTCCCACCGGTTACCAGTTACACAATGAATGCACAAAGTTATAACAAAGAAATTTATCTGTCCAAATCATAGCAAAACAGAAATCAAAGATAATATATCTAAGAGAATATATACTAGATAACATAGAGCAAAGTGTCATAGATATCATATGATGGGAAAACACCCCACAGTTTCTACTATAGTTAGCTAGAATAGGAAGGAGCATGATAGGAACTGCCATGTCTTCTTGGAATCTTTTCTTTTAGCAACTTGAAATAGAATTGACCTCTTCTATCTTCCCACTCAAAGTCGGAAACCAGAAGGACTGGGAATGACTTGATGATTAAAGAATGCCAAAGAAAATTTGGATCTTGTACAGTCACGAAAGTGATTTTTTGCTTACCAACTCTGCCTCACCCTCAGCAGGGCAGGATCCTCGTCTCCATCAATGAGGAAAGAGTCCTATACCAATGGCCTTTAGGACAGGGGTTACATTTATTTTATACATTTAAAAAATTCTGAGTAATCTAGTCTTCAACTCTTCTTAGAGGGGTTCACAGTACAGAAAAAAGGTTAATGACTACCTGATTTAGATGGTTGTTTATAGTTTGCATTTAAGTTTTTGAAAATTGTTCCTCTCCTGTGATTATCTATTTGGAAATGATTCTTTCACATAGCTATGCTAATTACCCACAAATTTTTGTAGGTTGTAAGTTTTCATAGAATTTTTTCCTTACAAAGAGATTTTTCCACTTCATATGTTTTTTACTTATACTTGTAATTAATTTATTGGTTCAAAAGAAAAAAATTTTAAGTTTTTGAAATAGTTTAGTTTTGAATAGTCTCAATATTACACCTGCCTAAAAATAACCCTCCATTCATAATTGTGACATATAATTTTTAAATATGAATAGTTCATGTTCAGCTTATCTGTCCATCTATATAGCTATCTTTTATTTATTTATTTGTGTCATGGTACAATGCAAAGAGTAACGGATTTAGTGTCAAAGAGCCAAGGTTTAACTTTTTGCATCTTTTTAGTTTACTGTATTTTCTTATGTTAAATCATATTTCTCATGATCATTTCTTCCTATTTTGAAATATATATACACATATCTCAAACATATATATGACTTTTTATATAATTTATAATATTTATATAATACATGCTCAAGATTTTGTGGGCTGATCTATATTCTGTTGCTTTGCTGAAGCCATTAAAGTTGAGGAGCTGGAAAAACTCCTTAGAGGCCATCTGTTATAGATCCCCCATTTTATAGATGAGGATGAGGTACAGAAAGGTTTTGCATCTTGCAATAAATAGCAGAGCCAGTATCTGGGTCCAGCTTCTCTCTATATAAATCCAGCCATCTTTCCACTGAACCAAGCTGTCATATTTTTCTAGGGTTTTCTAAATAAAATATCAGATAGATAGAGATTTGGCATCATCTCAGAAAATAGAAATAATTTTGCATCTTGGTTTTGGTGCTTATTCTCTTAAAGGGTAATGGGAAAGTTATATTGGAGAGGAACAGGTTACAACACATTATTATTAATTTAAAAATATATGCAAAAGGGGCAGTTAGGTGGGTCAGTGAGTAGAACACTGAACTTAGAGTCATGAAGACTTATCTTCATGAATTCAAATCCAACCTTGGGCACGTAATGGCTGTGTGACCCTGGACAAGTCACTTAACTATGTTCCAGTTCTTCATCTATAAAATGAATTGGAGAAGAAATAAAAAAAAAACATTTCTTTGTCAAGAAATCATCTTTGTCAAGAAATCTCCAAACACTGTCATCTTACAGTTAGATACAACAAATAGCAATGTCATACAAAAGTATGATTAAAAAAAAAGCCAGTTTGTTCACATGGCAAGAATGTTATAATTGTAAAATGGTTCATGCATTCTGCTAGCATCCAGTGGTGATTTCTTCTTTACCTCAACTTCCCTGCTTTACTTCAGTCATGTTGAAGTTTTAATGTGTTAGCAAGGTATCATTTCTTTATGAGATGTGAACACCTCTCTGAGTAGAGATATGAACAATACAATTATCTGAACAAATATATTAGCCTAAGGACTTTAAATAGGAAAGCCCTGATGAATTTTAATAGTTTGTAAGTAGAAGTTCCAAATTAGGAACCAGAAGTGAAAGATAAACCAGGTACTTAATTTTTTTTATGGAGAACAAGAGCATTTTATGCAACAGTGAAGTCACTTTGAAATGGTGATGGAGGATTCTGTATCTAATAGGGAAAGAGAGATATACTTCAGGCAGACACTGATATAGAAAGGCATTTACTCAAGGGAGGAAACCATTTTGAGGAACTGGATCCCAAGAAAAGAGAGTAGAGTTGTGGAGAGAAATCCTTGGGTACATGTAGGTACATGAGCAAACTAGCTGATAGAGACCAAACAAAACAATATCAGGAGTTATGAGTTGCTTTTGTCACAGTTGTATTCTACATATGTACCTCATTTCCATTGTAACTTGAGTTTAATATTATTTTTTCTAACTACTGCAAACATAATTTTCAGCATTCTTCTTTTTGTAAGTTTATGAGTTCCACATTTTTTCTATCACCTTACCTTCACTCTTCCTTCCCCATGGCAGCCAATAGTCTGATATAGGTTGTGCATTACAGTCATTGTACCCTAAGTTTAATTCCAACTCTTCTCAATGAATGCTAGTGTATTTGTGGGACAATTCACCCCAGGTTTGGGGGGACATTGTACAACTATTGTTTTTATTCTTATCTTGCTAAATGTCTTTGCTAAGAGCTAATTGTGTTTCACTAGCTGATTGTAAATGGGAAGCATGATGATGGGGACTGATGAGCCATAGTGTTAGGAAATCAGACTCACATGATTATTCTTGGAATCTGAGAATAATAGTCCCACACACCCAACCAGCAACCCTAACATATATGCAAAGTTTTAGAGGAGCAGCTCAGAAAGGGTGCTGCAACTGAATTACAAATAATTCTAGCTCTTGGTTTGTGAAACATACTTTTGAGCATTTTACAGAAAAATCTTGCTTTCCTATGTTTTTAGTGGTTATTATATAAATGAATATTGTATTTTTTTCTATCTAGTCAATAATCATGTGGCTTTTTGCTGGTTTTGTTATTATTATGATTTATTATATTGTTTTCCTAATGTTGACTTTTCCTTGCATTCCTGGGGTAAATCTAACTTGATTGTAATTAATAGTTTTTAGTGGTATACTGTGATAGTGTCTCCAATATTTTATGCAATATTTTGGCATCAGTGTTTATTTGTGAATCTGGCTTATAATCTTCTTTCTCTGCTTTATCCTTCTCCAGTTTGAAAATCACTACCATGCATATCTCATGGAAAGGGTTTTGGTAAAATGCCTTATTTTTCTATTTTTTTAAAAAAATGTGTTGGATAGAGATCATTTGATATTTGAGCACTTGATAATATTCACTTAAAAATATGTCTAGTGTTTTAGTTTTCCCTATGGGAGTCATTTATGAATTGCTCAATTTCTCTTTATGAAGTCAAGTTATTTAGGTCACATATTTTCTGTTTCATTAATTTGAGAATTTTATACTTTTGTAGATAGTTGTCCAATTGGTTTAGGTTTTTAGATAAGTCATTCAAGCAATCATTCAGGCAATAATTCTTGATAATTTTCTGCACTTTCCCTCAGTATATTACAAATTCTTTCTTTTCCTTTTCTATTTAATAAGAAACAATTATTAAGCACCTAACATTTACAAAACATGATACAAGACAGTGGAAAGACAAAAAATGAAGCAATCCCTGTCCTTAAATTCTATAAAGGAAGATAACACTGTCCAAATAAAATATATCAAAGCATATAAAAATAGTACACAGTAAGTTTATCAGAAAGGAATTAGTAATTGATGGTAATTTCATTAGTGTGGTCAAGAAAGACTTTGTGGAGGAGCTGGAAGGTCAGTTGGGCTTGAAGGAAAGTGGGGGTTCTAAGAAGTAAAGGTGAGAAAGGGGTTAATGATAGGTAAGTGGGCAGCCTGATCCAAGATTGAAGATAAAAGTTTTGTATATTAGGTAAAGCAAATGGAAAAGTTTGAATCTAGTGTCTTTTCTAAGTTTAGAGACAGTTTATGTGCCTTTTTATTCTGGATGTCAGATAGTTAGTCAACAAGCCCTTTTTAGGCTCTTAGTATTTGCTAGACATTATTAAGTGATGGAGATACAAAGAAGGAAAAAAACACATGATCTCTGTTTTCAATGAGGCCACATTTTACTTAGGGCAAGACATAAATGATTATGTATATAAAAATATATACAGTGAAAATGGGAGGTATTCTTGGAATGAAGGGCACTAGTAATCAATAAACATTTATTAAGCACCTACTATGTTTCAGTCACTGTGTTAAGACTGGAAATACAAAGAAAGATTTTTTTTATTTGGTTTTTCTTTCTTTTCTTAAAAATTAAGCTAGTTAATAGTTTATCAACTTTTTTAGTTCTGTTTTTAAAATTTTTATTTAGATTATCTTACCTTTATTGTTTCTTGATTAAAATTGATTTTCTGATTACAAAAACATTTAATTCAGTAGAGTAAAATTAATACTTAAAAATTTTACTTAAATATATATTAAGAATCCAGGAATATGTTAAGATCATTCACTGTTCCTCAAAAATGTCACCAATAGAAATGACTTTGTTCCTGTGGTATATGTATGTTGTGGAACACTACTATTCTATTAGAAACCAGGAGGGATGGGAATTCAGGGAAGCCTGGAAGGATTTGCATGAACTGATGCTGAGTGAGATGAGCAGAACCAGAAAAACACTGTACACCCTAACAGCATCATGAAAGTGATGATCAGTGTTGATAGATTTGCTCATTACATCAGTGCAACAAACAGGGACAACTTTGAGCTATCTGCAATGGAGTATCTATTATTATCTGTATCTAGAGAAAGAACTGTGGACTTTGAACAAAGACCAAAGACTATTACCTTCAAATTAGGAAAAAAAAAACCCGTTATCTTATTATGTAATTTTACTATCTCATACTTTATTTTTCTTCCTTAAGGATATGATTCCTCTATCATCACATTCAACTGAGATCAATGTGTACCATGGAAACAATGTAAAGACTAACAGAATGCCTTCTGTGGGGGGGGGGGGAAGCAAGAATGGGAGAAAAATTGTAAAACTCAAAATAAATAAAATCTTTATAAAAAAGGATTAGAAAGAAAGAAATGACTTTGTTCAATTGTAAATATAAACAAAGCTTTACAAAGCTTTCCTAAAATATTTATTGCTATCACATAGGTTGGATTATGCACAGTTAACATATAAGAAATTGAGTTATTTTAGCTGCTCCTATTAGTGGGTCACATTGTGCCAACTAGATCATGCTTCAGAACACTACAGAACTTTCCTTAAAAATTCCAAAAAACTCAAGGCAGCATGGTCTAAAATTCCATGTAGGGAAAAAAACCAAGTGAACGAGTTTTCCCATAGTCCAAACTTTGTTATACAATTAGCTAGATGGACCATTGAATATATGTTGGTATATTGCATCTGGATAATGATTTGGGCTCAGAATTCTGATATGGTTTCCCCAAAGAGAAGTCACTTCTACTATGTCTGAAAAGTCTCTTTTCATTTGCATTTTGTAATCCTATTTAATCCTCAGATAGACTACTAAAATTAATTTATTCACAACTTCATCAGTAATAACCAGGGTATGCTGGAGACAGCTCTATTGGTTAACAAAAGATTTTCAAACTTTGTGTGAGAATATTTACTTCAGAGAGATATCTTTCCTACCAAATATCAGTTCTACATTGAATAATCATAGTAGGTAGCCAAGAAACGCATTTGAAATCACAGCAAAGGGGCGGCTAGGTGGCGCAGTGGATAAAGCACCGGTCCTGGAGTCAGGAGTACCTGGGTTCAAATCCGGTCTCAGACACTTAATAATTACCTAGCTGTGTGGCCTTGGGCAAGCCACTTAACCCCATTTGCCTTGCAAAAATAAATACATAAACAAATAAATAAATAAATGAAATCACAGCAAAACAGAAATTAGAGAAAGTATACATAGGAGAATAGCATACAATATAGAGTGAAAGAGCTCTTCCATTGTGAGTAACTCAGATCAACCAAGAGAGTCCTAGTAGCAGACAGAGATGATAGAGAATGCTAGCTCCCCTCATATTTTTCCTCTTATTCTTTTCTTTCATCAATTTAAATTGGAGATGACATCATTCATCTTCTCAAAGCTAGAAGCTAGTGGCTCATGAAGTCTGTATGGACTCAGGGACTTGAAGAACAGTGAAGTGCTTTCTAGTTCTCAGCAGTTCTGCCTTGTTCCTGCCCTAGACATTGATCTCCACTAAAAAAGGAGAAAGTTCCATAACCCTGGTATTTGGAACTGGGATTACAGTACACATACATATAGATGCAATGTATAGAATTTTTTCTTTATTTTTTTCATTACACATTACTAAAATATTCTTGTTTAAGAATAAACATAATGCCCCCTCCCCCCACAAAAATTTAAAACCTCATGAGGAATAAAGTAAAAGAAAGAGAAAAAAAATGTGTTTCAGTCTGTGTTCTGATACCATCAGCTCTGTCACGGGTGGATCACATTCTTTATCATAAGTCCATCACAGATGCAATGTATGTTTTATGCATACTCATATCTGTGTCCATATGTACTGATTGTGGCAGGTGATTTTATTTAACCATATTTAACCATATTTCTTTTTTAAAAGAGAGGGTTAATTCAAGGGCAGAGAATGGAGGTTTGGGGGTTTTCTTCCCAAGAAAAGATGATGTAAAGATAAAAGACATCAGTAAACTATATATATATATATATATATATTTTTAGGGGGTTTTTTTTGCAAGGCAAATGGGGTGAAGTGGCTTGCCCAAGACCACACAGCTAGGTAATTATTAAGTGTCTGAGGATGGATTTGAACTCAGGTACTCCTGACTCCAAGGCTGGTGCTCTATCCTCTGTGCCACCTAGCCACCCTAGTAAACTATATTTTTGAAAGACTCTGGAGGATATATTGCAGAAAATGGACAAATATTGCATGGACTTAGAAGGCATTGATGGGTTGTCATTTGCACAAGTGAAGGACTCTAAACTTATGCAATTACATGTTAATTGAAGAATTTAGACTTGTGATTCAGGATTATAAAAGTCAATATTTTCACATTAGCCAAATATCTCCCTCAAAATATTTTTTCACTAGAAGTCCCCTTGGAAATGTACAAAGAGTGACTGTTTTCAGATAGGGCCTTCTCAAGATTTTGATTCTGTCTTGTCTTGTCCTTGTTACAAAAAAGGAAAAAAAAGGAGCCATGATTAAAAAAGTTCGACTTAGGGCTAAAGATTCTGGGTCAGAGTAATAAAAGAATCAAATTTTGGGGACTTCTATGGAGGATATAGGCACATTCTTTGGTCTTTTGACCTATAGAACTTACACAATCAACATTCTTTAAAAGGTTCTTGTGAGAATCTCCACTTGATGGAGGTATTAGTTTCAAGTCACTGAAATTTAACTAACACTATAAGATGTTTGAAAAATGCTTCCTCTTGGGGCAGCTAGGTGGCACAGAGGATAGAGCACCAGCCCTGGAGTCAGGAGTACCTGAGTTCAAATCTGGTCTCAGACACTTAATAATTACCTAGCTGTGTGGCCTTGGGCAAGCCACTTCACCCCATTTGCCTTGAAAAAACCTAAAAAGAAAAATGCTTCCTCTTTTGTCAACTTTATAGGGGGTATCAAAGTTGAAATGTAGAATACAGGGAGAAGAGGAGGATAACTCTTCTCATTGAAATAAACCAAAAAAATATCCTTTTTCCTCTTCTTTCTACATGAATGCTGCTGTTCTGAGAAGAAACAAAAATTGGTTATTATGGTCTTGAAAATAATAAGAATAACCAAGAGAACAATTTTTACAATAACAACAATATTGGAAAGACAAACACCTTTTAAAGGCTTAAGAATTCTGGTCAGTACCAAAGATCAACTCTCATTTCAAAGGACCAATGGTAAGACAGAGAGGTATTGGACTCAGTGAAAAATTAGATGTATATTTCTTGGATTTGACCATCATAGGAATTCGTTTTGCTTTCTTGTATATTCTTGTTTTAAATGGCTGGGGAGAGATGGGAGGGAAAGGAAACAAATTTTTGTTAATTGAAAAAAATTAAATTGAAGGAAAACATGAGACTAGAAAAACTTTGAGAGACAGACTGACTTAAAGTAAGGAATAACTGGGTTCAAGTCTTGCCCCTAATATGTACTGGCTATGTGACACTGGACAAATCATAGCTTCTCATTGTCCCATAAAAAGCATAAGTTACTATAAAAAAATTATGTACCTACATTGGTAGAGGAAATTTTCAACCTGAATTCCTGCAACATTGAAATCACAGATCTGGACTCCTTCTCCTCACCCCCAAAAGTTACAAAAACTTTTGCAATATCTCACAATATCTTCTTTACTTAAGGTCCTAATGTGAAACGATTTTCTTTACCTTCTCTTTTCTTTACCCTTTCAAAGCTATTTGCTTTTGCTGTCCCTCTATGGGGGTCCAGGTCAGAAAACAAGTCATAGGTCTTCCCAATATCAGACTCAATACATCATGTCATCCCCAAATATATCCCTATACCACAAGAATGTGGATGATATATCTCCATTTGAAAAAGAGGCAATAGCATTTGGCTTCAAGCCCACTTGAATGTCATTCCTGATGTTAGAGCAGCACCATTTTACTCTTAATGAGATTTACAGTACCTGAAGAAAATCTGGACTCTTTTAGATAGCGTGGAAAGGAAAATGGATTGGCAATAGGTCCTGCCAGACATCACTTTGCCAAAAGGATATATGCCTTTTCAGATCAGCTACAAATCAATTTGAAATAGCTTAATTCTTTTCCAGTCAAAGAATCCATATCCAAAAATCCATAGGAATTTAGATATGCATATGTATATTGTGAACCTGATCAAATGTCTTTTAATTCCCCCCAAATAACAGTGGAATCTGGGTAGTGATATGGTCCTCTGAAAATATAATATATTTGACTTGAATTATTTGAATTAGGTTCCTGTTACTATTAGCCACACTACCATGAAATTATTTTAAGAACATAGAAAAATTTTCCTGAGTCACCAGATCTAGACAATCTGGGTCTACTGATGCTATTATCAAAGTGAATATAGCTAGAGATTCTTCTTTAATATACTACAGAGTGGGAATCATCTATTACCTGCCCATTCTTCCAATCCCAGCTCAAAGGGTGCCTTCCCTGATCTCTTCTAGACCCAAGAGATGTCTCTTGATCTATTCTTCCATGATGTTGCATACTTCTTACAAATTTCACAAATGAAAATTTATTAAAATTTTCTTTAAAAAAATCTATTGAATTTCACTAGTGTGTATTACATTTATCCAAGTACATGTCTGTTCAACTCTCCCTATCATAACAAGCTTCTTGAGGTAGGATCTGGACCATATCTTAATTGCTCTTTTTATTTCCTCTAGCACCCATGTCAGATGATTGCACATGGCATAGTAAAAACTTATTAAATTCAGTGACTCTTTTTGTCAGTCCTCATCATCCTCAGTGTTTGATAATTGTCCATCCTCACCTTTTGGAGATTTTCCCATCTATTGGCTTCAGAGTTGTCATTCTCTTTCCATTCTCCTTTTTCTCTAGCTATTCTGTTTTTCTCTAGCTATTCTGTTTTCTAGCTTTTTTTCTCTAGCTATTCTATTTCCTGTTTTCTTTGTGTCTCATCCTCTTCCTGATCATTTCAGTTGGAAGTTCATTTGTCCTCAGTTTTTCTCTTCTTTCTTTAACCTTTCCCTCAGAAAGTACATTTACTTCAATACCATCAAACTACCATCTTTGCTCCCATACTTTATCCTCTCTTTAGAGCTCCAAGTTCTGTTTTTAGATGATCTGGTGGTTTTAGACATTGTCAAGCCTACTAGATTGCACTCAATATCTGCCTTTCTCCTCATAGATCTGTTACTCTTGACTTTACTATTTCTTTCAACAGGTAATGCCATTCATAATAATAGCAATTAATATTTACATGGTACTTTAAAGGATGCAAAATGTCTTACAAACATCTCATTTTGTCACCAAAATCTCATGACAATCCTGAGAAGTAAGTTCTATTATTATCTCCACCTTACAGTTGAGGAAATCGAGGCAGGAAAGCATTAAATGACTTGCCCATGGTCACACTGGTTGTTGTTGTCTGTCATTCATACTTGAAGACCATAACATCAGGGAGGTGTTACCAAGACATGAAAGTGAATTAAATAGGGAGGTCTTTGCAATGTTATCAGCCTCACTTTTTCCTCCAAAGCCATCTGGGTCCAATGACCAGATATGGATCAAGGTGACTGCAAATGATGTTGGATACAGTGGGAAGCCTTGGCTCTTAAAAGCTAGGGTCTTTAACAGATCTCAATTTAATTGAGGCAATATCCATTCAGCAATTAATGCTAATTAAAAAAGAAATGAGGCAAAGAATGGCCTATTTAACTAGTCCAAAACAAAAACAAACAAACAAAAATGCTGGGAAGGAAAGATACTCTGGTTTTCTGGTCCAAACTGAAAATATTGTTTATATTTATTCTGAACCAATTAGGGCTCAAACAATGATTATGTGGAGCTTGGTCTGGTACTTTAGAGACAAAAAATTATACTTCTCTGCATAGAGCACATGAGGGCAAGGGTATGATACCTTGGGGATGGATGGAAGAATACGGAAGGGAAGAAAAAAAGGAAGAAGGAAAAAAGAAAGATTAAAACTTGACTGAATTCTCCTCATTAAGGAGAATTGAAAAGGAAGAGAAAGGAATATATTATATATATATATATGTAATATATATATATATATATATATTGATATGGCACCTACTGTCCTCCAATCACTGTGCCAAATATTTTTCAAATATTATCAAATGATCCTCATAACAACCCCCTGAAATGGTTATCATTAGCCTCATTTTTACAGTTGAGGAAACTGAGGCAAATAAAGTGACTTGCACAATTAAGTGACTGAGGTCAAATTTGAACTCAGGTTTTCTTGACTCCCAAGTTTAGCATTCTATCTTATTCCACTAACTACCTATTTATCCTGCCTCTTATGGTTGAAACTTTGGTGTTATGTTTGACTCTTTCCTTTCTCTTACTTTTCACATCCAATTGATTACAAAGTCTTTTTTTACATCCATTTCCTCCTCTCAAGGACAGTTAGATGGTACAGTGGATAGAATATTGAGCTTAGAGTCTAGAAGTCTCATTATCTGTTCAAATCTGGTCTCAGATACTTATAAGCTGTATGACTCTGGGCAAATTATTTAACTCAGTGTGCCTGTTTCCTTGACTACAAAATGAGTTGGAGAAGGAAATGTCAAACCACTCCAATATCTTTGCCTAGAAAACCCCAGATGAGGTCATGAAGAGTCAGACATGACTGAAACTATTAAACAACAATCTTTTCTCTATTCTAACTGATACTAATCTAGTATAGACCATTCCTCAATCATTTACGATAGTCTCCTCTTCACTTGCTTTAGTCCACTATCTTTGGGACTTCTTTTAGGATTTTATACATTTATATGTTTATACATCTTGCTTGCACTAATCCGTGTGGTATTTGGTAGTATAGTTATTTGTGCTTGTGCCATATTATCAGCATCCTTGTTTAGAGTGGTGATGAAACAGAAGGTAGTAAGTAGATCAACACCACATCAAGCCCATTCAAATTGTACGTCACCATCACAGACATAATGTGGTCCTTCTTGTGGATAGTTATCCCTAAGCCAGAGACTGGGACAACGCCTTGACTGTCTTAAGTACTGTGAATATGCTTTCTGCTTTCAGGATGGGTGAGAGTCTCAGGTTTCTCTTTAAGGTAAGCTTTCAAAGATACATTTTTTCTTGAGATAGCCTAAGCTATATCCCTAATATTGTATGTCTGGGTGTCTAATCTGATCTAGTCTTCAGGGATATAGTTTGAGAACCTCCAAATAGAATACATAGCTCCTTAACCTAGACTATAATCTCTATGAGGTCAAAAATTTGATTTCATATAAGCCTAGCAAAGCAGGTACATTCATAGCTTTTGTAAAATTAAATTTAGATTAAATCAGTAAACTAAATCTGAAAGGCAACCATTAGTAGTGCTCCTTTGGAGACTCTCCAAAGAAGCTAGTTAAACCTTACTGGATATATAGATTAGATTCTGTCCAAAAACATAAGCACATCTTTTAAACCAATGTAAACTGCTTTTTTAAGGCTACTTCATGAAAATTGACCACATACAAAAAAATGAATAACCAAAAGGCTAGCTTTTTGTTGTTGAGGCATTTTTACACATGAACAACTCTCACCTCCTTTGGCAAAGATGCAAAAGTGGTTTGTTATTTCCTTCTCCAAGTCATTATACAGATGAGAAACTGAGACAAAAGATTAAGTGACTTGAACTGGGTCACACAGCTAATAAGTGTCTGAGCCCAAATTTGAATTCAGGTCTTCCTAATTCCAGGTTTTATGCTCTATCAACTGTACAAGCTAGCTTCCCTAAAGGGTTGGCTACTAGATGGTAAATTTCTTAGCAAAAGCAAATCATAAAGATATTCTATGGAGTATCTAGATGGCACAGTGGATAGAGCACCAGCCACAGAGTCAGTAGGACCTGAATTCAAATCTGGTCTCAGACATTTGATATTTACTAGCTGTGTGACCTTGGGTAAGTCACTGCTCCATCAGAACTCCCCTCCCCCCAAAAAAGACAATCTATTAAGGCAAAGAAAAATAGAAATCTGCACTGGTGGTGAGAGAAGCTGTAAATAAATTAAATCATGGATCCTACTCTTAGCCTTTCTTAGACAGATATTCAATACTTCTTGGTTGGATCATGAAGTCAAACCATATGGTTAATTCTGTTAAAAATTCTGGCTACTTAATTGTTTATGGGTTCTAAATCAAAAGATTTGGAAAGGTTGCTGAAGTTTTTCATTAACCTGATTTTTGTTGTTGTTATTGAGTCACTTTTTGGTCTTGTTTGATCCCATTTGGGGTTTTCTTGTCAAAGATCCTGCAATAGGTTTCCCATTTTCTTCTATAGCTCATTTTATAGATGAACTGAGGCAAACAGGGTTAAGTGACTTGCCCAGAGACACCTAACTAGTAAGTGTCAGGGATGAGTCTTCTTAAGGCCAGGTCAGAGCTCTATCCACTGTGCCACTTAACTGCCTTTCAGAAACCTCATATATCCAGAGCCTAACTCAACCATTCTGGTTTGGGTAACATGGCATGCTACAAGGAAAATCAGACCATTTTATAGCCCTCAAAGGAAAGGAAAAATTCCAGCCGATTAATTGCACCTTATTTGTTCAAACAGAAGGAAGGCATGACTTTCTCAGGGAAAGGGTCTATCATGCCAATAAATATTTTAAGGTTTGCTGTTATTTTGTTTTAATTTCATGGGGTTGAATTATGAAAAAACTCTGGGATAGAGTTGATGAAACACTTCTGCTCATTTTCAATCTAGTTAAGCCTCTTCACATGTCTGTAACATCCCACCTATTTCCATGACAACAGACTATAGAATGGCATAGACTTTTTGACAGGAATTGAATTTATAAACCTTGGATTTATTGTCTCTATGTATCATTTCTTAAGAAATGCATTAGAATGAGATAGACATACCATACTTTTGTGAAATAATTCAAACAGTTGACTGTCAGAGGGTTCTGGAACTTTGTAAAATACCATACTTTATATTCATAACACTACAAGCTATTCTTCACATATGTTTGAGCTTTGACAAATGAGCAGCAGATATCTGTCACAAATCACTCACCTTTTTCACCTTTGCTTCTTGGTGTTCTTACTGAGTTTCTCATATTTCAAGTGGTACAACAAAATTAAAACAAGAGGAGAAGCACAATGATCAGATTACCAGCCATGATCCAATGAGTCATCCAGTAGAGGAGAGACAGATTTCATGTGACTAGTTTTCATTTTCTCTGCCTTAGTTGCTCCATCTATAAAATGGATATCAAATTTTTCAGCAGAATTATCTCGGTATAGGGGTAAATAAGGGCAACTCCAGAGCACTGATATCTGAGGGGGTACACATTATTGTATGGCAGCATGAAGTCTTGTTGCCTTATTCCAAGTTGGCCACTTCTGTCATGTCCCTGAAGCCCACCTTATCTCCATCCCACTTGGACCTCCACTTCTAGCTGAATTTTCCCTGGGCACAAGACTTAATTGTTGTGATTTGCATTTCAATAACATTGTGTTCTTGTTTTGATCTAAATTCTCGTTTTTTCCCTGTCTTCTGAACAAACAGAAGTGTTCCATTTTAATTCTGAATTCTAATTTCTTTATGTTTTTTTTTTCGGTTTGAGGATATTTGTAGAAGTCAAGACTTTTTTATGCCTTAATTTTTCCCATGTCCCTATGTGTGCTTTTAAGAATTAATCCCTACATCTCAAAGAAATTCTGAAATATGATTAGAAATACCCAGTAGGTCAATTGATGATTTCTTAGGAGTAGGTATTACTAAAACCCAAGATATTAATATTTGTAAGAAATCAGTATGATCTCCACACAATTACATCATAGAAAGGTGAACTCCCTCTGCTCATCAAACTGAAGGAAATCAGTCTTAAGATAATGAACAACAAAGTAAAGTTTCTGCGGTTGTTGACCTTTAGGAAATGACAATGTATCAGACAACGTTAGACTAGGGGTTGGGGAGAGATCAAATTGAATGCTTTGGTAGAGCTCTTTATACCTTCTAGTCTCTGAAGTGCTATAAAGGTAAGGCTAAAAGATAGCATGATGTAATGACAGGATGTTTAATTCAGTCAGGCCTGAATTCAAATCCTGACTCAGACATTTATGAGTGATGTGACCCTAAGCAAATCTTAGTCTCTCAACCTTACTCATGCATAAAATGAGGTTAGCACTAACCACAAAGGGCTAGTGTATCAAATGTGGGAATGTTTCTATACCTTAATACATTATAAAAAATGTTAGTGACTATTATTGCAGAGTAGTGTTATGACAAAAACTATAGGAACAATTACCAAATATATTAGTATCTATTTTAATGTGGCATACTAAATAAAATTTTTGTTGTTGTTTAGATGTGTCTCTCGTTTTAGCAAAGATACTGGAGTGATTTGCCATTCTTTCTCTAGTTCATATTGAGATGAAGGGAGGCAAGTATGGTTAAGTCCAGTGTTACACCAGTAAATGTCTGAAGCTGCATTTGAACTAAGGGGAATGAGTCTTTTGGGTTTTTTATCCACTGCACCACTTTTCTGACTTACTGACTAGAGAGTACTGTCCTCAAAGTCAGAGATTAAACTTGCATTCAGTTCCTGTCTCTGGTATAACTTTGTTAAGTGATTCTATTTAAGTCAATTAACTTCTGCTGACTTGATTTCCCCATATGTAAAGTGTGGATTTTAATCACATTTTCTTCCTGGGGTTGTGATTTTTTTAAAATTTTATTTATTTTGAATATAAAAAGTAAGACAAGCATTTTCATAACATACAGAACAGAAAAAAAGATGATTGTACATGAAACTGCACATCTATTATGTACAACTTGCTATTCCTTGTAAATACATAATAAAGTTACCATGAAATTTTTTTCCTCCTTTTTTCCTTCTCTTTTCCTGGGTTGTTGGAAGATGAGATAAAATAATATTTGTAATATGCTTCACAAACTTTAAAACACTATGGGAATGTTCTTGCTTTTATTAATGCTTCTAAATTCATACTTCAAAATTCTCAAAGCATTTCCCACACAAAGAAGGAAAAATATGTCTTCATATGAAAATGCTCAATTATAAGTAGGGAAAGAACTTAAACAAATTCATTCCATCAATTAACATTTATTATATCCTTCCTCTAGTCAAGACACGAATGACACAAAAACTAGAATGACAGAATTTTAAACATAGAAGGTAGGAGACGGCCTTAAGAGATAGCTTGTTAAACTCCAGTACCAAAAGCAGGATTCCCATCTTCCATATTCCTAATAGACAGATATGTATAAAGATATTAAGCTCTTGGCTTTCTTGAGACAGTCCATCCCATTTGTGGACAGGTCTTAATTGTTATATATTTCTTCCTTTTGTGAGACAGAAATCAGGAGACCTGTAACTTCTACTCATTGGTACAGGTTTTATCCTCTGAATTGACAAAAAATGTTTGTTCTCTTTTTCACGTGGCAGCTCTTTGTTTTTTTATTTTATTTATTTTGTGTTTTACAATTTCCCCCCCTAATCATCCTTCCCCCGCCACAGAAGGAAGTTTGTTAGACTTCACAATGTTTCCATGGTATACATTGATCTAAGTTGAATGTAATGAGAGAGAAATCATATCCTTAAGGAAGAAAAATAAAGTATAAAAGATAGCAGAATTACATGGTAAGATAACAGGGTTCCCCCCCCCTAAATTAAAGGTAATTGTCTTTGGTCTTTTTTTCAAATTCCACCATTCTTTCTCTGGATACAGATGGTATTCTCCATTGCAGATACCCCAGAATTATCCCTGATTGTTGCACTGATGGAATGAGCAAGTCCATCAAGTTTGGTCATCACTCCCATGTTGCTGTTAGGTTGTACAGTGTTTTTCTGGTTCTACCCATCTCGCTCAGCATCAGTTCATACAAATCCTTCCAGGCTTCCCTGAATTCCCATCCCTCCTGGTTTCTAATAAAACAATAGTGTTCCATGGCATACATATACCACAGTTTGCTAAGCCATTCCCCAATTGAAGAACATTTACTTAATTTACAATTCTTTGCCCCCACAAACAGGGCTGCTGTAAATATTTTTTTACAAGTGATGTTTTTACCCTTTTTCAAAATCTCTTCAGAGTATAGACCCAGTAGTGGTATTGCTGGATCAAAGGCTATGCACATTTTGTTGCCCTTTGGGCGTAGTTCCAGACTGCTCTCCAGAAAGGATGGAATGTATTAGTGTCCCAGAGTTCCCACATCCCTTCCAACATTGATCATTGTCCTTTCTGGTCATACTGGCCAGTGTGAGAGGTGTGAGGTGGTATCTCAGAGATGCTTTAATTCATGTTTCTCTAATAAGTAATGATTTAGAGAAATTTTTCATATTACTATGGATTACTTTGATTTCTCCATCTGTAAATTGCCTTTGCAAATTCTTTGACTATTTGTAAATTGGAGAATGGCTCTTATTTTTGAAAATTTGACTTAGTTCTCTGTATATTTTAGTAATGAGTCCTTTGTCAGAAATACTAGTTGCAAGAATTGTTTCCCAATTTACATTTCTTTTGATCTTGGTTACATTGGTTTTATCTATGCAAAAGCTTTTTAATTTAATGTTATCCAAATCATCTAATTTGTTTTTAATGATGTTCTCCATCTCTTCCTTGGTCATAAACTACTTAACTTTCCATAGACCTGACAAGTAAACTACTCCTTGACCTTTAAGTTTACATATAGTATTGTTTTTCGTGTCTAAATCCTGCATCCATGTTGATCTCATCTTGGTATAGAGTGTGAGGTGTTGGTGTAGTCTAAGTTTCTTCCATACTAACTTCCAATTTTCCCAACAGTTTTTATCAAAGAGAGAGTTTTTACCCCAATAGCTGGACTCTTTGGATCTATCAAACAGCAGATTACTATAAGCATTTCCTGCTATTGCACCTAATCTATTCCACTGATCTACCACTCTATTTCTTAGCAGACAGTTTTGATGACTGATGCTTTATAATATAATTTTAGATCTGGTAAGGCGAAGCCACCTTCTTTTGCACTATTTTTCCTTGAATCCCTGGAAATTCTTGACTTTTTATTTCTCCATATGAATTTACATACAACTTTTCCTAACTCATTAAAGTAATTTTCTGTAATTTTGATTGGCAGGCACTAAACAGGCAATTTAGTTTTGGTAGAATTGTCATTTTTATTATATTAGCTTGGCCTATCCATGAGCAGTTGATGTTTGCCCAGTTATTTAAATTGGATTTTACTTGTGTGAGAAGTGTTTTGTAAATGTTTTCAAAAAGTTTTTGAGTCTGCCTTGGCAGCTAGACTCCCAGGTATTTTATATGTCTGAGGTGACTTTGAATGAGATTTCTTTTTCTAGCTCTTTCTGTTGCATCTTGCTAGTCATTTATAGAAATGTCACGAATTTATGAGCATTTATTTTATATCCTGCGACTTTGCTAAAGTTGCTAATTATTTCGAGTAGTTTGTTAGATGACTTTTGTGGATTCTCTAGGTATACCATCATGTCATCTGCAAAGAGTGAGAGTTTTGTCTCTTCCTTCCCAATTCTAAATCCTTCAATTTCTTTTTCTTCTCTTATTGCTGAGGCTAATATTTCTAATACAATATTGAACAGTAGTGGTGATAATGGGCATACTTATTTCATCCCTAATCTTATTGGGAATGCCTCTAGCCTCTCCCCATTGAATATAATGCTTCTTAATGGTTTTAGATAGATAGATACTGCTTATTATTCTAAGGAACAAACCATTTATTCCTACACTTTTTAGTGTTTTTAGTAGGAATGAGGACTGTATTTTTCAAAAGTTTTTTCAGCATCCATTGATATAATCATATAATTTCTGATAGGTTTGTTTCTGATATTATTAATTATACTGACAGTTTCCCTAATATTGAACCAACTGGCATCCCTGGAATAAATCCTACTTGGTCACAGTCTTTATTCTAGTGATAATTTGTTGTAATCAATTTGCTAATATTTTATTTAAGATTTTGGCATCTATATTCATTAGGGAGCTAGGTCTATAATTTTCTTTCTCTGTTTTAACTCTTCCTGGTTTAGGTATCAGCAGCATATTGGTGTCATAGAAACAGTTAGGTAGAGTTCCGTCTTCACCTATTTTTCCAAAAAGTTTATATAGAATTGGAACCAATTGTTCCTTAAATCTTTAATAGAATTCACTTGTGAATCCCTCTGGCCCTGGAGATTTTTTCTTAGGGAGTTCAATAATGGCTTGTTGAATTTCTTTTTTCTGAGATAGGGTTGCTTAGGTTTTTAATTTCTTCTTCACTTGACTTGGGCAACTTATATTTTTGTAAATTTTCATCCATTTACTTAGATTATTAAATTTATTGGTATAGAGCTGGGCAAAATAATTCCTGAATTATTGCTCTAATTTCCTCCTCATTGGTAGTGAGTTCATCTTTTTCATTTATACTAGTAATTTGGTTTTCTTCTTTCTTTTTTTTAATCAAATTGACCAGAGGTTCATCAATATTAATGTTTTTTTCATAAAGCCAACTCTTGGTTTAATTTATTAGTTCAATACTTTTCTTGCTTTCAATTTCGTTAATTTCTCCTTTAATTTTTAGAATTTCTAATTTGGTATTTAATTAAGGATTTTTAATTTGTTCTCACTCTAATTTTTTAGTTCCATATTTACTTTGTTAATTTCTTCTTTCTCTAATTTACTCTTGTCAGCATTTAAAGTTATAATACATCCTCTGACAGCTACCTTGAGTGAATCCCATAGGTTTTGGTATGTTGTTTCACTATTGTCATTATCTAGGATGAAATAATGAATTCTTTCTATAATTTGTTGCTTGATCCACTTATTTTTTTTAACATGAGGTAATTTAGTTTACAATTAGTTTGGGGTCTGTATCTCCCTGGCCCAGTATTGCTTATAATTTTTATTACATTATGATGTGAGAAAGATGTATTCACTCTTTCTGCCTTTCTGCAGTCATTAGGTTTCTATGCCCCTGCATATGGTCAATTTTTGTGTAAGTGCCATGTACTACAGAAAAAAAGCATATTCCTTTCTATCCCCATTCAGTTTCCTGCATAAGTCTATCATATCTAGGTTTTTCTAACAATCTATATATCTCCTTAATGTCCTTCTTGTTTATTTTATGATTAGATTTTATCTAAACCTGAGAGTGGGACGTTGAGGTATCCCACTAGTAGAGTTTTGCTGTCTGTCTTCCTAAAGCTCTTTCAACTTCTCCTCTAAGAATCTGGATGCTATTCCATTGGGTACATAAATACTTAGTATTGAAATTATTTTATTGCCTATGGTAAATTTTAGGAGGATATAGTTTCCTTCCTTATCTCTTCTAATGCTATCTATATTTGCGGCTGCTTTGCTGAGATAAGGATTGTTACCCCTGCTTTTTTTCACTTCAGTTGAAGCAAAATATATTTTGCTCCAACCTTGTACCTTTACTCTATATGTATCTCTCTGCTTCAAGTGAGTTTCTTGTAAACAGCATATTGTATGATTCCAGTTTTTAATCCAGTCTACTATTTGCTTACATTTTTCTTTTTAGGTTTTTTTGTAAGGCAAACAGGGTTAAGTGGACTGCCCAAGGCCACACAGCTAGGCAATTACTAAGTGTCTGAGACCGAATTTGAAAGCAGACACTCCTGACTCCAGGGCTGGTGCTTTATCCACTATGTCACCCAGCCACCCCCCTGCCACCCAGCTGCCCTCCTGCTTACATTTTAAGGGAAAATTCATCCCATTCACATTCAAAATTATAATTATTAACTCTTTATTGTCCTCCATGCTATCTTCCCTCTGTTGTATTTTCCCTTTTCCCCCCCCCTTTATCCCTATTCCACACTATTTTCTTTCTGAATATTGTCCCCTTCGGTGTTTTTACCCTCCGATATCCACTCCCCCTCTCCTTTCCCTTTTTCCCTCCCTCCCTTCCTTCTTTTTTTCCTTAGGTTTTTGCAAGACAAATGGGGTTAAGTGGCTTGCCCAAGGCCACACAGCTAGGTAATTATTAAGTGTCTGAGACTAGATTTGAACCCAGGTATTCCTGACTCCAGGGCCCGTGCTTCCCTTCCTTCTTAATTCCCTTTTTTTCTCCCCCTTCCTGTCCCCTCCCTCCCCTTTTCCCCTTTTAATATTTGAAAGTTAAAATATGTTTCTTAACTTAACTGAGTGTTTGTGTAAGTTAACTTTAATCCAAATTTGATGAGAGGAATATTCAAGTGGTTCTCAGCTCCTCCCCCCTCTTCCCCTCTATTACAATAGGCCTTTTGTACCTCTTACTGTAATAAGATTTACCCCATTCAATCTCCTCCACCCTCCCGTTTCTTTACTGTCCTCCTTTTTTAAGGAGGTATTGGATTTTGTTTTTGTTTTTGATTTTTAGGTTTTTACAAGCAATGGGGTTAGATGGCTTGCCCAAGGCCACACAGCTAGGTAATTATTAAGTGTCTGAGGCTGGGTTTGAACTCAGGTACTCCTGACTCCAGGGCTGGTGCTCTATCCACTGAACCAACTACTTGCCTGGAGGTATTGTTTTTAAATCATTCTATCTGAGTCACAGAAAAATCATGAGTGTCCATCACTTCTGGCTAAATATATTCTCTCTAATAGATTTACAATTCTTGAAAATTATTAGAGTCTTTCTCCCAGGTAGGGATATAAACCAGTTTCATCTTATTGGATAGCAGTCTCATGGACAAATGTTAAGTGTCTATCACTTCTGGCTAAGTATATTCTCTCTAATAGAGTTAAAATTCTCAAGAGTTATGAGAATCATTCTCCCAGGAGAGGATATAGTCACTTTCATCCTATTGGATAGTAGTTTTCTTTCTTTTCCTTTTTTTTAACTTTTTCATGTGTCTCTTGAAACTCCTGTTTGATGTCCAAATTTCTATTGAGTTCTGGTCTTTTCATCAGGAAATATGGGAAGTCTTCCATTTCATGGAAGAGAAGGCTCAGCTTTGCCCGATAGTAGATTCTTGGTTGCATTCTAAGCTCCCTTGTTCTTCGGAATATCTCATTCTAGGCCCTTTGATCTGTTAATGTTGATGCAGCCAGGTCCTGTGTAATCCTTACTGTGGTGATTTGGTATCTAAATTGTTTCTTTCTGGTTGCTTGCAGGATTTTCTCTTTTATCTGATAGTTATTGAATTTGGCCACAACACTGTTTGGAGTTTTCATTTTAGGATCTCTTTCCAGAGGGGATGGATGTATTCTTTCAATAATGATTTTGCCCTCTAGTTCCATGATATCAGGGCAATTTTCCATCACTAAATCCTGTAATATTAAGTCTAGGCTTTTTTTCTCTTTAATGTTTTCAGGAAGATCTATAATTCTCAGGTTGTCCCTTCTTGATCAATTCTCAAGGTCAGTGGTTTTGCTGATAAGGTATTTTACATTTTCTTCTATTTTTTGGTTTTGTTTAACAGACTCTTGCTGTCTCATGAAGTCACTAGTTTCTACAGACTTCATTCTTCTTTTAGAGAAGAATTTTCTTCATTTACCTTTTGCAGCTCCTTTTCCAATTGGTCAATTCTATTTTTGAGAGTTTTCTATTTGACCAATTGAGGTTTTGAGAGAATTATTTTCTTTTTGCATTTGTCCAATTGTATTTTCCAATGATTTGTTTTCTTGTTGCCAGGTGTTATTTGTCTGTCCCAAATTTTCTAATTGATTTTTAAAATCCTTCCTGATTTCTTCATGGAAGTCTTTCTGTGCTGGGGACCAGATCATATTCTCCTCGGAGGTTCTAGGTCTCTCTGTGAGGGTCTTTTCCTTCTAGGAAATTTTCTATGGACCCTCTTTATCTTTGACCTTCCTTCATTTTCCTAAGAGCTTATGTTGGTAAGGGGCTGGTTCACACAGAGGTTTGGGGTTGAGATCCCTAGAGGCTTTACTTTAGTAACTCCAAGTGGGCTGGCCAGTAGGCTGTGTTGGTTGCTTTCTCTGGAGTGTCTGTGACCTTAATTTGAGTCTCTCTCCCTTAGCCTGGAGGGGGTGGATGAAGCTGTTGAGTACTTTTATCTTTGTCTAATGGTGGGTTTTGCCCTAGGTCAAGGTAATTGCTCTCTATATTCACAGCTGAGGGAGGTCTGCTGCTCTTGGTCTGGGGCAGAGGTGGGCTGTAATTGTGTTTGTTCTGGGAAGAGACTTCAGCTGAAAAGAAGGTATGGATGTAGCTCTCCCTCACTGGAACTCACCCTCCAGCTCTGCAGGCAACCTCCAGACTGTCAGTGCCATAACCAATTCCTCTGCTCCCTATTTGACCTACATCCTTGTGGCTGATCAGGTTTGCCCCACTTTTAGGCTTCCAGACTCTAGTCTGCCCTGCTGATCAGGCTAGTCGAGCTCTCAGACTCTTGCCCACCCTGTCGCAGATCAGACTGGTCACACTTTCAGGGTCTCAGAATCTTGCCTACCCCACCAATCAGACTAGTAGAGCTCTCAGACTCTGGCCCTGTCCTGTACTCCCAGCAGAGTCCTCCCTCTGCATCTGGCTCACCCACGATCCTGGAGGACAAACCTTCTAGTTTTTCTTTCTGGGTTTTGTAGATTGGATTTCTGTTAAGAGGTTTGTTTCACATTGTATTTGAGGGATGTTCAGGAGATTAGCACTGTGCCTGTCTTCTCTCTGCTATCTTGGCCGGAAGTTGTGGCAGCTATTTGAATGAGTGAAAGTAGCTCTTCTGTTCCTAACGTATCTTTGGCTCTTTAGGCAAAGCATCTTAGGTTCCTGTAATCATTTTTTATGGGACATGATGGGTACATCTTGCATGCTCTAGCCATCTAGTCCAGTTTTTTAATCTCTGTCTTGAAATCCCATTAAACATTATAGTCTAGACCAGGGGTTCTTAATGCATTTCAGGTCATGGACATCTGAGGAGTATGCCTGGGTAGAAAATCTGGGGAAACCTAAGGATTATGTTTTTAGGATAAACAGAACAAAATACACAGGATAACAAAAAAACTGGGAATATGGGTGTCACAGTGGACAGAGCATGGGCTTGGAATCAGGAGGACTCTTCTTCCTGAATTCAAATCTGGCTTCAGACACTTATTAGCTATGTGGTTCTGAGCAAGTCACTTAGCCCTTTATGCCTCAGTTTCCTTATCTATAAAATGAGTTGAAAAAGGAAATGGCAAACCACTTTTTGCCTGGAAAACCCTAATGGGAATCATGAAAATTTGAACACAACTGAAATGACACAACAACAAAGGAAATCAATCATATTTAAATGAATTTATTGAAATTTTTTTGAAGTTCACAACCCCCAATTTAATAACTTTTGCTAAACTTCCCCTACTAACAGAGAATTTTGCATTGTTTTTCAATCCAATGTTTACTTATGTTGTCAGAGTTGAATAGTTTTCACTATAAAATATTCAATTTTATATAACATTCAATTGCATATAAGAAGAAATAATTTTGTTTATGAAACTCAGTAATTGAAAAGTTCACATAGGTTTAATTTATATGAATAAGACATTAAATCCTTGAGTTTTATGTCTTTCAAAAGCTTGCTCTAAAATTTATTATAGATATATATATATAATGTGTGTTTATAAAATGTACATATATATATTAAACATCTTAAATGTCTATTGGTTTCTTTTTCCATTGTCTTCTTTCTAAAGTGTGCTTTTTATGTTTACACACACATAAATATACAAACCAATTACCATGTAAGAAATGAGGTATCAAGTCATTTTCAAAAACTTGCTAATTGAAAAAACATCTAAAAAGGAATTCAAGAGAATTAAAAAGAATAAAATTTTAAAGTAAATAAGTCAACCTTTTGCTAAGGGTTTAAAGGGTATGAAGGCATTTTGGAACAGGAGATCTATTCCAAAGGAAGGTCATAAACAGCAATGGCAGAACAGGGCACAACAGCAAAAATTATCTTGCTTTACAAAGGGGAAAGAGGCAGGTGATTATCACAATACTTTGGTTGAAAGGTATGTGTGAAATGAATGTGGAATCCTACTTTATATCCTAGAGAAACAAATAGGAAAGTGTGGAGAATTTGACAGGTTATTAGCATGCTCAGGAAGATTGGGATGGAATTTGAGGAGAGGGGCTTTCAATAGTTCTATATTGTCTGTAATGCTTAATACAGTTTTAAAAAATGATCTTGGAAATAGGGGAGAAGAGAAAGAGGAGAGGGGAAATGCTCTAGCCTGTCAAAATACTAAAGGAGCAAGGATTTGCTGGCCTGCTGGGAGAGAATGTGACTAAATTTGATGCTGAACAGACTGTTGAAGTCCATTGGGAAAATCTGACAGGACAGAGAGGATTCTGAAAGAGCATCACTTGAAGTGTTTGTGTCTCTGCTTCCCTCATGTTAATTTGACTAGAGACTCTTGGGGAAGGGCATGGTAGCCTTGTCAATTGTCACATGAAGCTGGGCTTACTTGAATGGATTGTTGAGGTCTTATGTAAATAAAGTATTCTAAGAGGTTACAAAAGGAATAAACTTTTGGACTCTTACCCCAACCTACAGTTGGTTTGGGTTTAATTTTTTTTTAGGTTTTTGCAAGGCAAATGGGGTTAAGTGGCTTGCCCAAGGCCACACAGCTAGATAATTATTAAGTGTCTGAGACCAGATTTGAACCCAGATACTCCTGACTCCAAGGCTGGTGCTTTATCCACTACACCACCTAGCTGCCCCATGGTTTAATTTTTCAAGTATATATGCATATATGTGTGTGCATGGGGATGCATACGCTCTGACTGCACTGACCAGATTTTCCCAATCCCCCAATCAGGAAAAGAAGTCTTTTGCAATGTTTTCCTTAAAGGACATTTCTTCCCACCCCTGAAATTCTGATTTTTACAGAAAATCAGTGACAAAAAATTGTAGTAGTTGTGGCATGCATGAGAAAATCATCTCTATTCCTTCCCCTCTGCTTCTCTTCTTCTCCTCTCCTCTTTCCACCTATCTTCTTCCTCTTCTCACCTCTTTCCCTCCTCTCCTTTCCTCTTCTGTCCTATACACCTCCTCCCATCTTTTCTCTCCCCACCTCTTGTTTTCTCTCCCTCTCATCCTCTCCCAAGTTTATAAGAGCCCATAATCCCTGGCATTCTGAGAATTATTTTTTTTCTGTGATTTGTCTAAGCCTTACAGGACACCGTGCTGTCAGACCTATTAGATTTATTAAAGAAGATAAAAACTTAGCTGGGAGCAATGCCATCCAGGTCATCACCAAGGCTTTTAGAAATGATCAATATATTTAGTGCTCAAATCTAAAGATTAAGGCTCATATCAAGTGTCTATACATCTTTTAGTTGAACACCTCAATTTCTGAAAAGTAAGTTAGGCATTATAGAGATTTCATCAGACTCAATGACAAGTTCTGACAGTGCTTTCTAGGAAGATACTCAAAGTGAGTGAATGTGTACAGGCTCAAATCTTGGTACTTCTGGAAGCTCAAACTAATCTACCAAAATGTGCACCAGTCAAGGAAATGAGAAATGCAGAGATAAGACTTTGAGAATCCATTTAAAGATTAGCTCTGGAAGTCTTGGGCGGGGTGGGGGGGTAGCTCTTAAAATTCTGAATCTAGCAACATGCCATTGATTCTCTTTACTTCCAATATGAAATGCAGGGGTTTAAAAATAGCATCTTCTCTTCAAGTATTTGACAATGACCTTCAGGAAACATGTAGATAAACCTGAGTTTGCATTTTAGTTTCATGCTAGAGTAAGCATGAAAGCAAGAGTTTTCTGCCTTTACTATATAAAATTTGAAATTTTCAGACACAAGCATTTGTAGTATCAAATGTAAATTCTTGATAAACAGATAAGCAGGTAGAGGGAAGAGATTTTGGAGAAGGGTACAAAAAGTATATACTCCAAGAGGTCCTCTTACCCCTCCCCAAATGTAATCAAGGTGACAAATAATCAAACTCATGTTCTTTTGGAATTAAAAACAGCAGCATGAAAACCAAATATCAAAAAGTAGTATAAGAGAAGTTTCAAAGGACAAATTTGAATTAAGGTAAAAATAAATAAACAAAGGAAAGTTGTCATGGTGGCAAACTTTAGCAATGAAATGGACAAAGGGCAGATCTCAAAGAGAAGTCCCCTTGGTATTTTTTGCCTTCTATACATATCTTTCACATGCATCCCCACCCTAGTTCAGACCCTCACTGGACAGAAGCTCTCCCTGCCTCTTTTTTCCTTACTGCAATTCATCCTTCACTCATCTCCCAAACTGATTTTTCTGAAATGTAAGGTAATGACTATGGGGAATCAGGTGGTATTTTCCATTCTCAGATCTAGGATTTGTAATTTTTTAGCATTAGAATTGATCATGAGTCAAAGGAAGGAGAAAATGAAGGGCAGAATAAAGGATCTGACTCATCCTCATGGTTGACTTTGAATCTGTTCTCATAGAGAATGAAGCCTTGAAGTTCTAGCCTTGAAAAAACTATGAGATAATCTTCCCTGCAGGACAGGTGATAATGAGCTCATATAAGGAGTAAAGTTGCCAAAATTTGTACATGATTTGAATCTCAGTTTTAACTTAATTCTCCAGAGCCAGACCCTGAACTCTAAAATATATTGTTAGTGCAGTGTATAGGTTAACATTTACTCAAGGGCATTCATTCAGTACTATGCTTGTCATAGCATCACCTTCCTGATGTTATGATTTTCTTGGAAAAGGAAGGACAAAAATATTATAATTATATATTTGAGAGTCACACCAGTGAAATGGGCCAATAGCCAATTACTAATGTGTGAAAGCATATTTTCTTACAAGCAACGTCAATTTACTTACATCTACAAAGGAAGGGCAGTACTTTCAGTTGCAAAAACTCTAAATTACAAATCATATATATCTACTAGGAAATGCTATTAGCAGTCATCAACCAGACATTATTTGTGATTTGCCACTCAATTTATTAGGCCCAATCACAACAACATGCACTTAATTATCCAGTTAGCATGCACAATTATTCAGGGTCCAAGCTATAGTCTTTGATACCTTCAACAATTCATGATTTTATCAGCAATGGAGACTGACTTTTCAGTGGTTTTGATGACTCAGAGTGAGAGTAAATAGCAACTGTTTTTGAAACTGTTTCTATTCTGACCAGAAACTCTGATAGACTTTCTCTCCCAAATTGAGTCTTTTGTGGAGGCAAATTAGGCCATCCTTTACCTCAGTTCTTACCTAGCCTTTGATTACTGAATGCGTGTAGCCTCAGACTAATTGAGACCTGGGAAAGACATTAACTTAAAAAAAAACAAGGTCTTTCATCCAGAGCCATTACCAGTCATCTTGACTAATGTCTTTGCCACTGTATTCTGATGACTCTGGAGTTGAGAGTGAAATTGTTGACTTTTCACAACTCTGCCTCATTTAAATGTAATTCACATACAAGTCAAGATACCACCTTCCTGGAGTCATTGATCCTCTTCTACACATTCCTTTGGGGAAAGTCTTCATATGTTTGGTATAGTTCTCCAATCTATTCTACATATAGTTCTCTCTCTCTCTCTCTCTCTCTCTCTCTCTCTCTCTCTCTCTCTCTCTCTCCCTCTCCCTCATTAGACTGTAAGTTCCTTGGGGCAAGGTCTGTTTTTTGCCTTTCTTTATATCCCCAGTATCTAGTACAGTAATGATTATTCACTGACCTATGGGGGATTTTTCCTAATTCAGTTTGACATCAGAGTGGGACATGAGTACTTGATGGGTATACCAGGTGACATTCAAGATGCTACAATAGCAGTAGAAGTTCGCACTGAACAAGTTCAGGAAGATAGGGTATCACTTTACATCCTAGAGGAGCACTGTATTTTGCTCTGAAGACTTGACAGATTCATTGATTATCCTACTTTTTGATGATACAATGAACCATATTTGAACCACCACACCAGTAGTCCCATATAGATCTCTGTCACAGGGGCAGAAGAATGATATATGAATTTGTCCAAACCACCTATCCTGACCAAGACTTTGATTTCAAAAGACCAAGCCACAAAGAAATCCTCAACAAGTTTGAGTTCATCTAGACTATGTGATAAGATATACTTTGAAATTTTAGAAAATTAAGGGAAAATACACATCTCACCCTCACTCTACATTTTTACCTTTTCCTGACTTACTGTTGACTGACTCCATTCATAAGACTCAGGTAAGAAGTATTTGGTGGCCATTCATTTTACCGTACATAGGAAGAAATGAAAAAAGAAATATTCAGCATTCAATTCCCTTAATATCCTTTAACAAATCCTCCTCATTTGCTGAAAAAGTATGTACATGCATTCACAGGTAGTTATGTACCCTCGACCTCATCCTAGGGTGGACTTTGGAATGACAATGGAAAGGAAAACCTTTCCCTCCTTTCCTTTTCCCCCCTTAGGCTTATCAGTTCTCTAGACTCCAAATAGCTGGCATTTTCTGGCATTTTGGAATTCACTCAAGTATGGAGAGTGTATCAGAAGATTGACTATTAAAGGTGATATATTGTTTTGGTTGTATCACCAAACTAAACCTAGGCAAATAAAGTCCATCATACTCATTCACTTGCTTTGTATAGAAGAGTTCATCTGGCTTTTAATAAGCTTTGGTGTCACAGCTATGGCACATGCTTAGTCACCATTCTTGCTTCCAGGCAACCACGTGGAAGCTTGAAAACAAAGACTCTGCTTTTGGACATGCAAAACTTCTTGCTGAGGGGTTCAGCATGAGAGATGACCAAGAGTCTCCTAAGTGGCTGCTCTATGAAATAGTTTGTACAAAACACAGTGCTAGCTATTCAGGGAAGGTGTAAATGCCACATTGGAGTAGAGGGATTTTTCTATAAATACAAAAGTAGAGAATGTGATCTCATTCTCTGGGATCACAAATATTTATTAAGTGCTGGGCTTTGTAATCTCTCTCTCTCTCTCTCTCTCTCTCTCTCATATTCATATATATATATATATATATATATATGCACACACATACACACATATTATAATATAAATATCATATGCATTTTGATATTCACATGCATATATATATTTATATAGTAATAATATACAATATATATGTAATATAGCTTTGTGATCCATTTCTCTATTAGTTCTATATCAATTAGATTGATACATTTAATATTCTCTCCTTGATATAATACAATGTACTAGTCTTTAATACAAAACAGCATAATTGGCATAGTAGAATCACAAGATTAGACAGGAGGTAACCAGGCACTGTGTCTCAGCATTCTGCCTGCCAATACCTCAGTCTTGTGTCTTTTCTTTATGGTGTGCCATCTGGTATTACTTTGAAATGTGAGTTCCATGTCTGACCCTGAAAGACCATAATCTGAAATTTTAGGGAGAGCCAAATTTTCCACAAGTCTATGTTTATATTTAAGAGCACTGAAAGGAGGATGAGCAGGTTGTAATATGTTGGGAGACAACTGTGGGGCACTGGACTGAGAAATTAGACCCTGACTAAGTAGCTGGGCATCTGAGACTTATTTCCTTCATCTATAAAATGAGTCTGTTTGAGTAGATCAATTTTTATCCATGAACTTGAGAGTCTAATTTTTTAGGAGGTGTATGAAACTTGGATAGGAAACAAATTGCCTTTTAATTTTCACTAACTTCTAACAGGTTCTTTCATTATAAATGTAGGTAAATTATTCTGAGAGGAGATCTGTGGCAAGGAGCAATTTCTTAGTCAAGTGAAATCTCCAATGAAAATAAAGGTCTTCTTTTTGTAGTTCAGCTTCTCCTATGCCAACTTTCAAAGAAACAAATAACCAAGAGGTGGAGACCCCAAAAAAGTGGAGGCTTTATTCTATATTCTCAAACAGTGGCAATTTTAAAAGGCAGGGAAATAATCAATTCAATCTCAATTGGTCTAAGAAAAGTAAAATGCACAGAACAAAAAAATCACAAAAAAAGGTTAAAAATCCCTGGTCTAGGTAGATTGTTTGAGTTCTAAAAGACTATATTTGTGACTGCAATAAAATTTACAGAAATTAAGAGCTTATGAACACTACAAGAATCTTAACTGACGTTAAGAATTTTGACAATGATTGCAATTCAAAAAATAAGCAAGGAATGATTTCTTAGTCAAGTCTTTCTTCCTTATATCATTCACCTACTCCCATGCCTACCAGCCAAGTAGGCCGAACAAAAAGGACAAATTGTGAAATCTTATCATGAGTTAACTGGACCAAAGATCTCATAAACCATGAAAACTCATCATTCTACCTTAATTTTCTCATCTATAAGGAAAACTTTCCAGAAGGTATTTACATATCAGCTGTGTAGGTGCTAATGAGAATCAGGTAGGAAAAATAAATAAATGAAAGTAGCCAATTAACAAATTGCATTGCGCATGGGGACATTATGTCAAACAAAATATAAAACAAATGACCATGAGCAAGAAAAGTGCTCCCAAAAGTGTAGGCATATGTTTAATATTCTCATACAGAGGCAGATTTAAAAGGTATAGAGTTATCTTTTCAGCCTCAAATGGATCAAGAAAAGTAAAATATGTAGAGCACATCAACTTGTATACCTTATGTAAATATTGATCATTTTCCCCTTCGGGACCTCAGTTTCCTTTTCTGAAAAATTAGGAGTTTGGGCTAAATCATCTCTTAGGTTCCTTCCATGAATTAGGTGCTAAGGACTATGTTAGGCTGTGTGACATTCACAGAAGAAAATGAAAGTAAATTGAACTAGTTCTTAAAGCTAATGATGCTTAAAAATAAAACAAAATTATTGAAGTCAGAAAACTATAGAGCCAGAAGAATTCATCTTACTGAGTTCAAATCTGACCTCAGATACTTTATAGCTGTGGGACTCTGGACAAGTCATTTAACCAATATTTGCCTCAGTTTCCTTATCTGTAAAATGAACTGGAGAAGGAAATGACAGACCACTGCTCCAACAAAACCCCCAATGGAGTCACAGGGTTGGACATGACTGAAACGATTAAACAATAACAACATAGAAATCAAAGTTTTAAACGTAGTATGTCTTCTGGAAAAAAAATTCTTTGGTGTCAGTTAAAAGTTTTCTTCCCAGCAGGATACTGAGTAAGTATTTGATTTCCCATCCTCTAGGCTCATCCTTCTTCACCAAAGGCAACATCAAGTAATTTGAATAACCACCCTAATACAAGCCCTCATTACTTTCTTACTGAGTTATTACATCAATCTACTGGTTGCATCCCTGCTTCAAGTTTCTCCCCACTTTAGTCCATCTTTCACTCATCAGTCAAATTGATCTTCCCAAGTCAAAAGTCTGACTTTGTCATTTACTGATTATTCCAGGATAAAATATAAAATCACCTCTTTGACTTTCAATGTCCACTATAATGTGGCCCCTTTATACATTATTCTCTGCCCACTCTGACCCTCATTCAATGATACAGTGATACTGGTCTCCTTGATGTTCTCTTGAATATAAATTAATTTAACTCCCAACTCCAAGCATTTTTGCAGGCTGTCCCCCCTTATCAAGAACTCGCTCTCTCTTCATTTCTGCCTCCTAGTTCCCTGGCTTCCTTCAAGTCTCAACTAAAGTTTATGCTTCTGCCAGATATCTTTCCTAGTCCTCCTTCATCTAAGTACCTTCTCTCTGATATTATTTCCACTTTATTCTGTATTTATCTTGCTTGTACACAGTTGAGATCAAGAACTATTTTTTGCCTTTCTTTGTAATCCCAACACTTGCATTGTGCAGGGACATAGTAGGCACCAAATAAATGTTTGTTGACTTGATTTGACTTGACCTATCCAGAGGGACAATTGAGGTAGGAAGAAAGAAGGGAATATTGGGCTGGAGTTGGAGATGTATTGATTGGTTGGGCTTTGTGGTTTGGAGTCTGGCATATAAAAAGGAGTCATTATCACAGTCAACCCTTTTACCCCCCACCTCTCTCTCTTCGTCCCTGCCCCCACCCCCACCCGGGGAAGAGCCTGAGAGAGCTGAGTACAGATCAGAAAGCAGAGATTTGAAAGCAAACCAAGGTCTTTGGGAGATGGGGTGGATGGGGAGGACAGGCTGTGCTTCTGCAGAGCTTTCATCAGAGTTGAAAAGTTCTACCTTAGGAGTTGTTTATAGTTGTCTTGGGAATAAGACACATTGCAGAAGTATATGTTCTGAGAGATTTCCTTAAGAGTTTGAGGACCCTGAATTCCTGAATCTAATCATATAGAGAACTAGACATGTGGAGGAATAATCTCTCAGGGAGAGAGAAACCAAGAAGACCAAGTATCAGAAGTTCTTGAGCTCTGTGGGATTTCTTGCACAACGTTGAATTTAGGAACAATTCAGGAGACCAACTTTCTGAGGAGAGAAGGTGGAGCTTCTGGGCTAACACAGCCCAGAAAAAAAATCTTACCATGTTTTGCAATTCCATGTCTGATACCAGTCCTATGGGAAAAATGTTAGTTAATTTTGTGCTGCTCCAAAAACTAGGCCAATCCAAGAGAAGATTTCTTTTCCCATTGATTTGTTTCATCTTGGCCCAAATTTTTCTTTGGGAGTTCAGATACCCCCATAGGGTTGGACAGCATGAAATAGAGCAAGCAAAAAGCACATATTGTCTGCCACACAATGCAATTATTGAATGAAAGAGTCTTTGAGCAGACTTCCGGGTTGGCCTTGTGTTCTCTGAGCACCAACTCAATCTGTTCTCTTGCTGTCAGACTTCGGACACATTTTATTGAAAGTTTGTATAATTCACTTTCAAAACCTCCAGACTTTTCCCACCTCCCCTCCCTTCTCTTTTCTCTTATAACTCTCCAAAGAACAGGAAGGAAATAAAAGCTTCTCAGAATACATTTCAGTCCCTGAAGCTTGACAATCTTGAACCACATAATAAAGGGAGATATTTATTTACTTTACAAATTGGGATTTTGCCATTGTGCCTTTCCTCCTCCCTCTTCAATCTAGTGTTTTTAAGAACTGGAAAGTATAGACAGCAAACAGCTGGGGGGTGGGAGGCTCAGGAACCTGTTATTGTAGATTTCCCACTCCTCTGCTTTTAAACTGTTACTATTCTCATCTAAATTGGATCCATCAATACTAACTTCAGCACTAGAAAACCCATTACTAGCCCATATTCCACTGGGTGTAATAAATGTACACACACACACACACACACACACACACACACACACACAACATAGCCTGAAAGGAGGGATCCTTTTTTAATTCCTATGTATTAAGGAAGAAGGAATCAGTCTGGAACTGCATTCAGTTTAAATCTCCTGTAAGTGAACAATCAAGCATATTACTAGGAATACTAATACCCTCATCTGTTTCCTCTTTGGTGAGTTCTGCTACTCTCCAACTTGAGTGTTAAAAGTAAAATTGAAGTTGGTGGTGCTTCTAATTTAACAAGTAATGATGTTCTCAAGGAAGAATCTCAGAGGCCCTTTGATTTTTGTTTTCTGTATAAGTCAGGGAGGTGGGGGCCCAGGAGGACCTGAGATTCTTTGCTACAAATTTCCATGTCTCCAGGATGTATTTCCCACTCTGCAAATTGCAACACCTCAGTTTACCTAGAGAGGATGGTGTCCTGCTCTACTGTCTGTGTTATTCATGATCACAAAACTAAGCAGCATGGTGTAGTGCAAAGAGGTGAGAGTCAGGACAGCTGGAGTTCTAGTCTCAGCTTGGTCACAAACCTGCTATATTAATTAATGTTTGTCCTTCATTTCTGAAGAAGATCACGATATCAGGGAGGTAATGCAATGACAAGCACATGAACTGAATTTGAGTGAGGGGAAGCTGTACTAAGTTACCAGTCTCACTTTCTCCTCTGGAACCATCTTGTGTCCAGTGGTCAGATATGAATCAGGACTACTGGAGATGGCCATGGATGTAAGGCAATCAAGGCTAAGTGACTTGTACAAAGTTACACAGCTAGTAAGAATCAAGTATCTGAGACATACCCAGGGTAGCAGAGATTAAAAATCTTTCCCACTTGGGGAAGGAGAGGGAAAAGAGGAAAAGTGCATCAAGAGGTCAGATCTTTTCTGTCTTGCATTAAGTTTTATTTTGTAGAAACAACCCCAGGTAATTTGAATAAATTAGTCCATCTGACCTATACTGGTACTGGAAAAGCAATCTTAACTTGAGCAGGAGATTCACCACCTGGACAATGGGAGAAAAGAAAGCAAACAATAAGAGTCATCATGACCTTACCATGGCATTGTGGGTAGAAGCCTTATTTCCAAGTATAAGAAAAGAGGTTTCTTATAAGAGGCAGCCAGGTGGTGCAATAATAGAGCATTGGATTTGAAATCAGGAAGACCTGAGTTCAAATGTAGTCCAAGGTATCCAGACAGTAGCTTTATGACACAGGGCAAATCACAACCTTTATTTGCCTTAGCAAAGGTTTTCCTCCTTGAGTTGTTGAATGTCACAGATCTAATGTTTGCAAAGTACCTAGCACAGTTAAGTGACTTGTCCAAGGTCACACAGCTATTAAGTATCTGAGGTCATATTTGAACTCAGGTCCTCCTATCTTCAAGGCCAGGTGCTTTTACTCTGTATCATCTAGCTGCTTGCCCTTCATCCAAGGCTATCTCCAGTCTTACTGATTCATATTGGGCTGCTGGACCCAGATGACTCTGGAGGATAAAATGAGGCTGATTACTTAGCACAGAACCCCCTCACTCAAAAATCCAATTTATCTGCATCTCATGGTGTCATCTCCCTGTTCTCATGGTCTTCTTTGAGAATGAATGCCACAAAGAATTGGAAATTGAGTGAATGTCCATCAATTGGGGAATGGCTGAACAAATTGTGTAATATATACATTATGGAACATTAATTGTTCTATTAGAAATCAGGAGGGATGGAAATTCAGAGAAGCCTGGAAGGATTTGCATGAACTGATGCTGAGCGAGATGAACAGAGCCAGAACATTGTATACCACAACAGCAACATGGGGTTGAGAATGAATGCCAAACATCAATCAATTAGTAGCAGCAGCACAGGGTCTGACACATTTGGAAGGTGCTTAATAACCCCCTATTCTCTTTCCTTTATAGTCCTGAGAGAGGTGAATCTGTGAGCAATGATACTCACATTAGGTATCATTCCATGGTCTCAAAAGTGAGAACTCTCTCTTTCTATAAATATTATAAATTTATGTTTGTTTGTTTTTAGCATTATGAGCCTGTTTGCTTGTGAGAGGAGCTTTTAGAGAGGATGAATGTCAAGTTCTGAAGTTCCCAGTTTATTTGGGTGGAGATAATGAGGAGATTAAAGTCCTTAATAGGTACCTAGATCTTTCATTTCATGAAAGAGCCTATAGATCAATAATAACATTGGGTAATTTACTTTACATTTTGGTCCTAATTTTATTTATCTGCAAAAGGATGAATTTGACCTATATGTTTTTTAAAGATCTCCTCTAGCTATGAAAATACTTCTACTCTTTCTCAATACTTCAAAAATAGATGACTCAATTGATGTATATTCATACTAATTCATACCTCAGAATCATGGAATTTCAGAGTTTAAAGGGGCTTTGGTGGACTTCTAATCCAAACCAAACTTGGAAAATAATTCTCTCTACAAGATTACAAATTTTTGCTTTAATACTTAAGGCAGTTCATTTTACTTTTGAATGAACCTAATTCTTAGGAAAGTTTACTCAAGTCTACATTTGCTTCTTTGAAGCTTCAAGAGATCTTGAATTTAGGACTTGAAGGCACCTTAGAGGTCATGTGGTCCAACCTCTCAATGAGCAGCCAAGGAAACTAAATCCCAGAGAAGTCCAATGACTTGTCTGGAGAGATACAGGTACTAAATGTATTGAACAAGATTTAAAACCCCCACTGACTCTAAATTCACCATTCTTTTCATTAACTATGTTGCTTCTCCCCAGTAATCCCCATCCTGAACTTCTGGTCTGGGTCAAACAAGTCTAATAGCTATTCCACTTTAAATATTGGAAATCAGTTAGTCTTTTCTTTTCTAGTTAAGCAACCCCAGTTCCTTTAGCTGATCCTCATGAATTCTGAACTTGAGACCTTTTGCCATTTAAACTCATCCCCCTTGAACGATCTCTGATTTATTAATGTATTTTGTTAAAGATAGTGCCAGAATCAAATCTGATACTCAGATGTAGACCAACCAGGGCAGAATACAATAGGGGTTTTGTCTTTTTTTTCCTGGATGTTCAGTCTCTCAATGTGACCTACTATGACATTAAGTTTCTTGGCTCCCCTATCACACTATGGTTTCATTTTGAGTTTTCAGGCTACTGAAGCTTGAAATCATTTTCCAGATAAATAGCTTTCTAGTCATATCTAACCCATCATGGACTCATGAAGTTGACTTTTTGTGCCCAACTTTAAGAATTTATATTGTCCCTATTACATTTCACCTTATTATGTTGGGCCCAATCCCAGCTGATCAAGATCTTTTGGGATATCACATGTCATCCAATGGGTTAGGTTCTGATGTCTATGCTATCCATGGCTTTATCTAAATAGCTGATAAAAGTAATAACTAGTATGAAGATTCTTAAGGCAGTCCTCTAAAGACTTCCTCCAATTTCATATTGAACCAAATTAACACTGACTCTCCTTGGGTCCATTCATAAAAAGGTCTTCAATAAATATCATCACAATTGTACTCTCGCTAGTCCTCATCTTTTCCTATTTTTTTCACTAAAATCATATTTGAAATTTTATCAGGTAAGCTATCCAAAAAAGAAAAAAAGAAAAATCAAGTTAGTCTGGCATGTCCCATTTTTTATTGTTACTGATCATCTATTTGTTTCTGATCACTACTGCCTTTTTCTCTAGATGAATGTAAATTGTGTATCACTTGTATAGGTATTGAAAATTTGAGTGTGCTTTGTAGAATTTGGATTGAAATGATATTGAAGTCAAGGAGAGACAACTAAATAAGAGTTGAGGTTATTTCATGTCCCTTAAAGGGAACCTAACATGTTCTTGATCCAATTTATCATGAGTATAAATATTAAGGTGCATATAGAGTAAAAATTGACAGTAGAAATGGATGTCATAGCAGTAGGAGTCAGACAATCTCTGTTCCGTTCCTGAAATGGTATTAACTTTCTGTGGGATACTAGAAAAGGCCACAAGCAAGTTCATGTTTCCATTTCTTTAAACTCACCTATCCCTACCTTTTTTAAAATGTAAAAGTTAATTAAAAGAATCAATGCTTAAATTGAAGTATTTTAAGTGCTAAAGAAGAAAATTTCCCTGTGTTCACCTGTTTTGCAAGCAACCCCAGTGTTCTTTTCACTTCTCCACTCAACCTATCTAGACAAGCACTGATATAGGATGCATCTATAGAACAAAATGCAGTGCTCAGACTTGGACAGAAAGAAGATAAATAAAGGCTCAGTTATTCACCTTGTGAAGAGATTCACAAGTGAAAAAGATTATACAAATAAGATTTATTTAAATTGGAGGTCTTAGCCTAGGCTCTGTGAATTCTCTAAAATTGTGATAACTATTTCAACATAATTGGTTTATTTTGTAATCCTATACATTTTTAAACAGGCAAAAATACATTAAAATGTTTACATTGAAAAATCTTCATTTTGAGAAGAGTTCCATAGTTTTCACTATATTGTCAAAGGGAACATGTTATAATAAAGGTAAAGCACTCCTGATAAATCATAAATTTCCTTTGTATCTAAAATATAATTTGATTTGTATCAAATATCAATGTGTGGTGATTTAATTTGGATCTATTGAGTTCTCTATAGCATTTTTCTACCCCTTCAACTGATAATGTTGTATATAGACTATAGTTATTTTTTGGTAATCTATTTGTTAATTTTTATTTTGAATACTGAAATATAAGCTGATCAAATATTCCAATAGATAATGCTTCTTATTTCATTTAAAGGGTACATAAAACCAGTCTTATTGTCTCCTTTCTTTCCTCTCCAAAAGTACTTTTGATTCACTTTCCCATTCAGCTATAACTTTTCCTTTCTTTTTTCATTTATTATAGAATTTCAGGACAAAGATCACACATTTAGAATGCCAATACTCAAGTTATAGTTTACAGACAGTTTAAGAATTATTAGAACTCTGTCCTTTGTTCTACCAATGTGCTAATATCTTTGCAGGAATGGAAAAGGGCAGTAGAGGACTGGGATCCATTTTATATTTTTTATTTTCATCATTTGAAATAGTCAATTAACAAAACCAAATGGCCTGCCTGGTGGTGAAAAGACCCTCTAAAACTAGGTAAATCATTCTTCAGAAAAACAAGTCATTGATTACTAGGATTATCTATCCTAGAAGCCTTTCCAGTATACTACAACTTGCCAGAACTTACCTTCCCCTGCCACAGCCTCTGAGAACCCAAGATCATCTCCTATCATATGGAAATGCATTTATCAAATATATTTTGAAAAAAATGTTCCTAGGTTAAGCAGACCTGATCTAGAGGATTATACATACTTGTGATTTTTATCTTCCTTTTTTCATTTTATTTACTTATTCATTCATTTGTCTACTAAGACATGGTATCTTCTCACATATTCTGTCCTTGACAAGCTTACTTTAGCTCTTCCCCAATTCCTACAAACTTTAGCTTGAGTACTTAACTTTCAAAATGGAGAACACTTCACCTCTCATTGTTGGATAAATAGTTCAATTATTTTTAATTTGACAAAAGATATGATAAAGTATCAAATGGGATTTTGAGAAATTAAATCATTATACAGTGATACTCAATGACTTCAATGAAAGGGAATAAATAGAGGAAGATGTCTAGAAATGGATTGAAGAGCATGAGTCAGGAAGTAGGAAAAAGATTAAACCAAGCTGAACCAAAGCCTCATACCTTTACAATAATATTTTTAAATTTACACTATTACTATAATATATATATAAATATTATAACATATTGAATTATAAATATTAATTATTTATATTAATATTTTATGTAAGAAAATAATTGATAGGCATATGGGATGCCCTGAGAAATATCAGAAAAGTGGCTTCATTGGTTGTCTCCTATGCCTGGAATGATCTTCTTTGTCATCTCTGCCTCTTAATTTCCTGGCTTGAAAATCTGTGGAAAGATATTGGATATTGGAAGATTACATCAAAATCTATGTGGTTCATGCAATAGATAGCATAAAAACCATATAACCCAATCAAGGACAACAAAAAAAAAAAAGAAACATAAAGAAGTCCCAAAAGACAAACACATATCAAAAATTCTATGTACCCTTAATCTGCAATTAAAAGTGAAAAGTAAAATGTTAAGGTGATTTCAGAATCAAAGCAGAGCCTGGAATAAATAGCAATCAAAGAACTTTATTGCAGAGACTTGAGAAGGAAAGAAACTGACAAGATGGAATTTTCCCTGAAGAAGAATGTGGAAAATTTCTGGTCATTCATATGGTTTCAAAAATTACAATACAACAAAAATAAAAACTGGCTCAAACATTATTTGTATAGAATTTGACAAAACAGATATATAATATATATGACTGAAATTTTAGTATATATATATATATATATATATATATATATATATATATATATATATATGAAAATGGAAGGTGTTAGGATCAAAGAAAATCTACATTTAGTGACTCAAATTCTTTCCTGCCTTACCTTCCCACATACCCTGTTTAAGACTTAATATTGTCAACTTATCTACATACCTACATACCTCAATTAGAGATCCAGTATTTGATTTAGTTCTTATTTATTTAGGATAGTTTCATTTTTTTTATGCTACTGGATGCTGAGAGATTCTGTCTTTGCTCCTGGAGTATTGCTTCCCCATTTCTCAAGGGCCAACAGGAGAGGAACTTTCTGACAGTCTGAATTGTCCTTCCTTGAATTCCTTCTTATCCTGCCTAATTATTCCCCATGAGATTCTTATATACACATTTTCCAGAAGGGGTGAGCTATTGTCCCTTATTTGGAATTCTGGTTGAGCTTTCCCAGTACAGAGAGGTAATGTTGCTCCTTGCCTCTGCACAAAAACTTCTAACAATCTTCAAAATCACTTCCATTCTGCTGACCCCTACTGGAAACATAGCCTGTGAACTGGATTGTAAGGGTCTAAGAACCAGCTTCTGCTACAGGGGTCCTTTTGGGACCTATCCAAGTAGCTTCCAAGTGTAGAATTTGGCCTTCATTGTTGTCTCCTCCCTGGTGCTGCAAAGAAAAGAATCATTACATCCCTAGTCTATAACGTGATGATACCTTTGGGTACGGTTCATAAGGAAAAAAAATCACATTGAATTTTATGATTGCCTAAGTCCTCCACATGCACACATCCAAATTGCCTGGTTTCTCTTTCAGCCCTACAGCCTTACTTCTATTCTCATCATAGGATGACTGGGATTTGCATCATTTTCCCTCATAAAGCTGTATTGGCTCACTGTCATTTCTCTAAAGGGAATATCAATGTGGCCTCTGACTGGTCTGCTTTTAATCATTTCAGGTCCCTCTACATTGCTTCTTGGTTTCACTGTTTTTGCTAACAACTCCCAGTTTTGTAGCAACTGAAAATCTAATTAACACATTATTTGTTCCCCTATTTCCAGATCAAAATGATGTTAACCAGGACCAAGTCCCAAGAAAAATGGGAAGAGATTTCCCTACAATGTCATCCAACATATGTGGTCTTCCAACATTGTTATGTATTCCATTTATTTATTTTACTATCTGTGAAGGGGGAAAAATCCTTGCCTTGGCTATCCCCTCTAAGACTTGCCATTTTTTTGTTGTATTAGCCAATTTGATAGGTGTGAGGTGGTATTTAAGAGTGGTTTTAATTAGCATTTCTTCACTGATATTTACACATTTTCTTTTTTTAGCATTATATTCTTTTTTAATTACTTGACATTGAAGTTAGATTAAAGTAAATCCATATTCTCACCTCTGCTCCAAAAACACTTAGCTTCCTTCAAGGTTCAACTGAAATGTCTACTTCTACAAGAGGCCTTTCTAGCTAGTAGTGGTCTTCTAATCTTAGAAAGGACAGCTAGGTGGTAGAACAGATAGAGTGCTAGACGTGGAACTAGGAAGAAGTCAAATCCAGCCTCAAACAATTAATAGTTAGGTTATCCTATACAAGTCACTTCATTCTGTTTGCCTCAGTTTTCTCATCTGTAAATGAACTGGAGAAGGAAATAACAAACCACTCTGGTATCTTTGTCAAGAAAACTCCAATTGGCCAAATGAATAGTTGGATAAGATTGAAAATGACTGAAAATGACAACAATAGCAAAGCCTAAAAGGATTTTCTGTTTATTTGGTATTTATGTATTCTCTCAGCCAATTAAGTATTCACAGCTCCCTCCATTTACATAGCAAACAACATAGGACTTCAAAACATGCACTTTTACACTAGATATCAAGATAAAGTCAAACTGAGTACATGTCTTAGGTGTAGGATGACACCATAAGCAAATTAGTGGAGCATGGAATAATTTATCTGTTAACTATATGGGTAAGAGAAGAATTTGATCAAACAAGAGATAGAGAGCATTTTGATCATTTTGAATACATTAAAATAAAAAGTTTTTGCATTAACAAAACCAAATCAGTCAAAGATTAGAAGAAAAGTATAAAACTGGGGGGGGGAATTTTATAGCAAGTTGCTCTGATTAAGGCTTAATTTCTCAAATATATAGAGAATTGAGTCAAATTACAAGAATACCAATCATTTCCCAATTTATAAATGGTTGAATGATAAACAGGCAGTTAAAAGAAATCAAAGCTATATAGAAAAAATGGTCTTAACCACTTTTTATTGGAGAAATGCTAATTAAAACCACTCTTAGATACCACCTCATACATATCAGATTGGCTAAAATAACCAAAAAGAGGAAAAAATGGCAAATGTTAGAGGGGATGTAGAAATATTGGGACACTAATGCACTTTTGGTGGAGTTGTGATGATCCAACCATTCTGAGAACAATTTGCAACTATGCCCAAAAGGCTATAAAACAGTGCAGATTCTTTGACTCATCAATAAAAGGGTTAGAAAAAAATAAAAGAACCCATTTGCACAAAAATATTTATGGTAGCTCTATATGTGTTGTCAAAAAATTGAAAATTGATGGGATGCCCATCAATTGGGGAATGGCTGAACAAATTATGATATATCATTGTAATGGATGATTATTTTGCCATAAGAAATGATGAACAGGATCCTCTCAGAAAAACCTGGAAAGATTTACATGAACTGAGGCAAAGTGATTTGAGTAGACCAGAAGAACATTGTACACAATTATAGCAACACTGTATGATAATCAACCATGAATGACTTGTGATTCTCAGAAATACAATGATCTGGGGCGGCTAGGTGGTGCAGTGGATAAAGCACCAGCCCTGGAGTCATGAGTACCTGGGTTCAAATCTGGTCTCAGACACTTAATAATTACCTAGCTGTGTGGCCTTGAGCAAGTCACTTAACCCCATTTGCCTTACAAAAACCTAAAAAAAAGAAATACAATGATCTAAGATTTTCTGAAGGACTTATGATGAAAAATGATATCTACCTCCAGGCATATAATGTTGAAGTCTGAATGCAGAGCAAAGCATACTTTTTAAATGACTATTTCTTTTGTTGTTGCTTTTTAATTGTGTTTTCTTTCACATGACTAATCTAGAAACATGTTTTATATGACTGCATATGTATAGCCCATATCAAATTGTTTGTCTTTTCAGTAAAGGTGGATGTGAGGGAGGGAGAGAAATTGGAATCCCAAATTTAATAAAAATGTTAATTTTTTACATGTAATTGGAAAAAACTATTTAAAAAATAAAAATAATATACCTTCTGTAGGGCGAGGTGGGAGTGACAGGGTACTCAGAGGGAGGAGCAGTAGGTTCCTTTTTTGTGTTTGGTATATAATCATCTTGAAGGCAGGAACTGTTTGTATCAGCAGAGCCTAGTATATATAAATACATATATATTATATATATGTATATATGTATGTATATATATATATATATAGGCTCATAGTAGGTGCTTAACAAATGCTTGCTGAATTTAATTGAATTACTAGCCTTTCTTCATTGATAACTGATGTTAGATTTGTTTTCTCTCAGGATTTCCACATTTTATACTTGGATGACTGATCACCTCCATCTTCTTATTTCCAGACTGGCAGAGTGAGAAAATATAGGATCTCATGACACTCCTTCCAGACAAAGTGAAGGATGGTGGCTTGTTGGCTGCAAATAGTAATGAAGATATGGTTCTCAAATGGACAGTTAGAGCAGTTAAAGGGGCTTACAAAGTTATCAAACTTCAGGTGTTATTAATTTAGATAGACTTTTTCAGCTTCTTATCTCTGCCCCTTCTTTTTCCCTTTCCCTTCTTGAATGACAACTCCTACTTCCCTATGAAGAGTAACAGAGTCAGATCTTCAAACTTGCCTCTGGGCTTAGAAAGAAGACATTTCTTTCTGAGTTCCAATCTGGCGTTAGATACTTCCTAGCTGTGAGACCCTGGGCAAGTCACTTAAGCCTGTTTGCCTCAGTTTCCTCATCTGTGAAGTGAGCTGGAGAAGGGAATGGCGATCTAATGCGATATCTTTTCCAAGAAAATCCCAAATAGCATCATGAAGAGTCTGGCAGAACTAACTGATTTGATCCTCATGACAACCCTGTGAGGTAGGTGCTATTATTAACTTCATTTTATAGTTGAAGAAATAGGCAAACAGAGGTTAAATATATGGTTGAAGATCACACAGCTGGAAAGTATCTGAGGCTGGATTTTAACTTAGACCTTCTAGATTTTCAGGCTCAATGGTCCACCCACTGAATCACCTCACTGCCTAATAACTACACAGATATACAAGTAAATACATATATTTGGGGTATATGGTCTAACTTCTTTTTTACTGAAACTGATAATCAAAAGTTTTTGCATGCCACTTTTCTAAGGCATGGTAAGCTTTAGGTTCTCTATCAGTAAAATGGTTCTAAATTGTATCATGCTAACATATATCAGGTCTTTTCTGAGAGACTGAATTTATACAGTACTTTGAGAACTCTCTAGATTTAAATATATAATGTTATTAAATAGCCTAATAAATTTCTTTTTAGTTTTTCACCAGATGTGAGTTCTTCCTAACATCTCACTTTTCATGTTCACATTTCTAATTCTGTTCAGCACAGATGATCACCATTTTTCTTGATATGTGTGTGTAAGTATGTGACTTCTGACTCAATAAGTTGAGTTATAAAAACCTTCTAGAGAGCTGTAAGATCTTTAGAGGCAAAATGAGACAAAGATAATGGGTCCTAAAGTATCTTCTCATGAATGACCCTTAATGTTCATTTGTTCTCAATGGGATTCAATTCTTGGAAATACAGGGGTTAAATGTCTCAGGGACTGTATAGCATTCTCTTTATTTTTCATCTCAATAAACCTGAGAAAAATCTGATGGGGGGAAAATAGCTTTTGAGGCCACAGCTGACTCCTGGCCCCAGATGCTTTATATTCAGATCGCCATCTGTGTTTTGTTTTTCCTTTTAAAGGGTTTTAGCAACTGCTTTTATTATGTACTGTAAGTACAAATAGCAGCAGGAAATCATGCACAGAAGACTAACTCAAGCTCTGCTCCCAGTGATTTGGTTTGCCTTTTATAACAATCAGATTTGAATGATCTCAATCAGATTTGGGGTATGCTTTGGTTCAGGTAACTTATTTTATATGAGGAATGAATAAAAATGCAAAGGAAGAGGATAGGATAGAATGGAGATAGAGAAGAAGGGGAGAGGAAAGAAGGGAAGGAAGGAGAGAGAGAACAGAGAGAAAAAGAAAAGAAGAGAGGGAGAAGACAAGAGATAAAAGAGAGAAACAAGAGAAGGAAGATTAAAGAGAAAAGAAAAAAGAAATGAGAGTTGAGAAAGAATAGAGAAAGAAGAGATGAAAAGGAGAAATCAAGGGGGAAAGAAATATATAAGAGAAATGGAAAGGAAAGCTTGAGAGAGAAAAAGAGAAAAGAAAAAGGAAGAAGAAAATAGTGATAGAGGGAATAGGAATAAGGAGGGAGGGAAAGATAGGGAGAGAGGATCAGACAACACTGAATTCTGCCTGGAAAAAAAAATGCTTGTATTACACATCATTTCAAAATGTATTTAATATAATAGATATGCTACTACATGATTTAATCTTCCTTAGCATAATCTAAGAAATATTTAAAACACTATTTATAAGGTATAGTCATATCAATATGTCCATTTGATTGATAGTATATATCATTAACATTGACTTTAAATAATTATGTTGAACCTCAGAATACAATGTAAACATTATTTTTTAAATTATCATATGAATTGTGATCCCTCTGCTTCAAATTTTTCCTTAATATAGCTTTTCTGGTATTTTTCATCATCTTCTACCATTTCTCAATCCTTAAAGACAATTCCTACAAGCAATATAGATTTCATTATCACATTGGAAGGGTATTTTGCTTTCTTAGTTTCTTAGTCTTGAAACATGAAATATAATTTTTCTAGAATTTCCTGAGGGACTAAGATAAATTGCACGAGTTGAAGCTTGTAGTAATTAAACACATAATATGCAGGAAGATAATTATGTATCTTCTTCATCTGGTTCATTGGAGCATTTGTACAGCAACATTAACTGAGTTGGTCCATTAACATTTTGCAAGAAATTGGAGGAGCAAACCAGCATTCTTTGGAATTTCAGCCAAAGTCAAGAGCACAATTTCATCCTTTGACCCTTTGTCACCAGTAGTGCCCTGGGAAGGGATTTAATGTTCAATTGAAAACAGCAACTCTAGGGACCTTTTAACAGGTGAGTGATATGTCATTATGGAGCAGGGATCATCATGGTGGAGAAAATGATTCAAGAAAATGATTCAAGAAAACAGATATGACTTTCTGGAAGAAAGTAGTAATTTAGAGGAAGAGAAGGCAAGACATGTACATCCAAACAGAGCATGTACTTTGGACAACATTACTAACTCAATGAAAACTTTTTTTAAAAAAAATATAATTTTCATTGACATCAGTTTTTTTTTTTTTTTTTACAATATCTTTAAAGTGGCACTCTCTTCCATCCATCTCCACCAGCCAGTTACCCTTTAAACAAAGATTTGGAAATAAAGAGAAAAATTCCCTCAGGCAAATGTATTTTTTTTAAAAAGATACATTGTGAATAGAATTCTTTACATTTAACTTAAGGATAGAACCCACACACAAAGCATCTCAAATAAGATGCAAATAATATCGAATTGTTTTGCTTCTCTTAAAGTCTTATTGGGACTGTCTACTTAATGTTGAGATCATTAACTTTGTACCTCCAGACAAAGCAGAGAACAAAATCTGTATGTAGAAGGAAAAAGGAGACAGAACCAGAGAAAAAGTCTAGTGTAAATTCTGGAATAACCATGAACAAAGGTGAATTTAAGCTACTGTGCCTTCAACAAAGAGAATGAGCTGTCAGAAGAGAGTATTTTTTGAAATCATCACACCCAAAAAGAGAGCTATAGAACATAGGGCATGAAACCAGAGAGAAATGGACAGAGATATATATCTTGGTCCTTCTCTGACCTCTGGAGAAGCTGAATCCTGAAAAAAGAATGAGTTGTCTTAAACACAGTATTCCCTATAACTTTCACATTCTGGACTGGAAAAGCTACAGTACAAGAAGATCTAATCCTATTTCTGTAGCTTACTAGATGCTTGGCCTTGACTAAGTCACTTGACCAGTTTGGGTCTTTCAAAAAAGACCTTTGCAATAACAGAAATCAGATTAACTGAAATTCAGTCTTTATTCCAGAGGACTGGGGATAAAGCACACTTTTCTCCTTTCAGCAGTGGTGATAGAATCAAGCGTGGAATCTTGCATCTATAGTCAGGCAAGGTCATGTTGACTTGCTTTTCTTTGCTCTAAGGATTGTTTCAATGGCAAGGACAACTTATTGGGAAGTGACTGTGATCACAAAAAAGTAAGGATCAATAAAGTATTGTTTAAAGGGTTTTTCTGAAAACAAACACAAAGTATAACTTGACTACCCTGGGTCTCAGTTTCCTCTTCAGTAAAATGAGACCATTGAAGTGATTCTGAAGTTTTAATCTAGGACATTAAGTATGATTATTTTCTTGCTTAATCCTCTATTATCTGAATCCTCAACTACCCTTAATCTTGAAGTTCTATGCCATATTTGACAGTCATTGGGGGGGGCTGTCCCCTTTTAAGGGACAAGGTCAAATTTGAATCAAGGAGGTCCTACCCTGCTGGCTCAGTCAAGAGACACTTGTCTGTCATCTTTTCCAAAGAACTATTATTTTGATTAAACCATTAAGATGTTAAGGGAAATAAAAAAGATTCAGTGTGTCATCTTATTTAATTTCTTTCCAGGTAGCCAAAAGACAAATTGTCAAGATTTTTAGAACTCTGAACACCCAACAGATGCATTAAACTATTTGAATAATTGAATAAACTATATTGAATAACAATGATAATCTGTTGGTGAGTTAGGGGCTATCTACCCCAAGCATGTGAAGATTTCCCCCATCAGGATGGGGAATGAGACCAATTTGTTCCAGTGGTCATTAAGCTGACTCTAGAGTGCTTTAAGCTTGGTCAGATATTGAATATGCCAAGGTCATCCACTGCATCTGGACCATCACCAATTGTCTTGACTCTGAAAGAGAGAATGATACTGATGATTTTGTGCAACTCTTTCTATCTTAAATTAATTTCTTGACTAAGTCAAGACAGCATTCTGTGCTGTCCTTGGTTCTCTTTGAAAACAGAAATCAAACAACAGCAAATTAAAGTATATAAATGCTTTAGAATTCTGGTCTCCTAAGGAGGGATCTAGGAATGTAGTAGGGTGGGGAAAAGCCTTGTTTGAAGGAGTGGTAGTCAATAATCAAGAAGTATTATTAAGCATTTACTACATGTTAGATACTAAGGTATTTTTTACTGGCAAAAAAAGATAATTTCTGACCTCAAGAGACTTACATTCCAATGAGGAAAGACAGTACTTGAAAGGTTTCTGAAAAAATTGCCTTTGTCAATCAGGACAGTCAGAAGGAGAGATGGAGAAGAATGATATCAGAGGGTGATAAGTTGGATCAAATTATACTCCCCTGCAAAGGCCAGTCATGGGGCTTGTCTCCAATGCAACGGCACTTTCCCCTTTCATGGTCCAAAATGCTGACAATGCATCCTCCTTCAACCTTAACTCTTCTGCTTCAGGTATTGGCTTCTCAAGACAGTTCTAATGTCACTTCTACCTGAGTACTCTCTGCAGCAGCAGATGTGCAGGCACCACTGGGAAAAACTTTCTCCCTTCTCCAGAAAACTATGCTTTGCTACTAAACCACCTCATGGTCATTGAAGTAGGTGCCCCTCAGAGGACGGTAGTGACAGATGAATGAAGACAAAAATGAAAAAGTTTGAGTCCCCAACAGAATAATAAAAAGAGCTATCATTTATATAGTGCTTTACAAAACATTGTGCATGTATTATATATTTGAAACCTCACAGAAACCCTGTGAGTCAAGTTGGGCAACTATTAAGAGGCATGCTTCCTCTCTTTTTTATTTTGGGATGGAAGAAAGGAAACAAGAATTTGTTAAGTGCCTACTATGTACTGAGCACCTTACAAATTTTATCTCATTTGATCCTCACAACAACCCTGGAAGGTTTATCCCCATTTTATAGTTAAGGAAAGACAGAGGTTAAATGACATGCCCAGGGTCAGGTTTTCCTGACTTTAGACTCAAACATGGTGAGTCCAGTCTGCTTTGTAGATTTCATCTTATTTCTTTCTCTACCCCACAACCCAGTCCTCTGTTGAAAATCCCTATTTTTTCCTACCATCTCAGGCATACAGGTTAATAATTTCACTATCATTCTCTGTCTTCATTCTCCACACCTTATCTCACATATCCAATTATGCTGGATCTTATAGTTTCAGATTTCTCCTTTCTCTTCACTTACACAACTACCACAATAGTTCAGATTTTCAAAACCTCTTTAATTCTCTAATTGCAATGACCTCCTACTAGAATTGATCTCCCGGGGCAGCTAGGCAGTGCAGTGGATAGAGCACCAGCCCTGGAGTCAAGAGTACCTGAGTTCAAATCCAGCTTCAAACACTTAATAATTACCTAGCTATGTGGCCTTGGGCAAGCCACTTAACTCTATTTGCCTTGCAAAAACCTAAAAAAATGAAAAATAAATAAAAAATAGAATTGATCTCCCTATCTCAAGGCTCCCCTCATTACCAATCTGCCAAAATGATTTTACTAAAACAGATCTATGATATCGTCCTCCTCAATAATCTCCACTGGTTCCTTAAGATTCTAGGATCAAATATAAATTCTTGACTGACACTTGAAGCCCTTCACAACCTGGCCTCAAAAATGCATTTTCCATGCTTATTTCAAATCATTCTCCTTCTTGAACAGTGTGATCCAAGCCCTGAATTTCTTGCTGTTCCCTAAATTCATAACAAATACTCAGTGTAATATCATCTAAGTAGAACCCCATCCAATGAAAAAGAAATGGATTTACATGGAAAAGTTTCTATTGAATTGAATTTAAAGATAATTCACTTTTTTGCATTGTTTATGGTAAATATCTACCAAAAAATATGATTCCTACTGAAAAACTTTATGTCTGCTGATTGTTATGATCTATTATCTGATTGTTTTATTGTATATAGCATGATTAAAAAAACTTTAAAAGAAAGAAATTTGCTTGCTTGACTAATCACATTGATCAAATAAATGAATAATTAATTACTAGCAATTATTATTTATAAGTCTTCTTCCTTGTCCCCCAGGACATACATAGTCATTATTTGAAAATAATGAAGCAAATTCAATAATATTGCTCTCACTAAAATGTATTACTATTAATAATATTTTAGCAAGAAGAAAAGAGGTTTTTGTATCTTTACTAAATAAAAATATGCTTAAATGTTGTTTGGTTTATCTTTGTCCCCCTCTTTATCCACCTCTATTTCCATTTTTCTGTTTATTTTATAAAATACATAATATGTTTGCACAACAGGGAAGGAATATAATTGATAGGTAAATATACATATTTACACAATAGTAATGGTATATAATTCATAAATATGCCTATTTTGGGGTACATGCTTAAAATTGTTTTGCTGATAGGGTATAAAAGGAAAAACATTTGAACATCACTATTATTTGCTGTGTTGTTGTTAACTTATGACCTTTTATCTTTTGAATAGAGACTGGTTAGAAAAAAAAATTCTAGGTACATTGGATAGAGCACTAGACCTGGAGTCAGGAGGACCTGAATTCAAATCTGCCTTCAAACACTTACTAGCTGTATGACCCAGGGTAAGTCACGTAAGCTGATTGCTCCAAAAAAAAAAATCTTCTCTTAGGTCTTTGTGTGACATTGACAAGTTTAGCTTTACATTAAGAAAATGTTTTATCTTGACTTTGTCTAGTCAGAAAACTAAATATCTTATTTAAAATTTCCCAGTATTTCTTTAACCTTGATCATAACCATAGTCCTCAACTACTACTCTTTGACTGGCACTAAATACAGAATGTGATCCATAAATCAATCAATTTGCTGAAAATCACTACCATACCAAATTCTATGCTAGTCACTGAGGAAAAGAAGACAAAAATAAAATAATATAAGCCCTCAACAGGATAATAAAAAGAGCTAATATTTATTATGTTTTATAATGCATTGTGCATGCATTATTGTATTTGAGACTCATAAAGGTCTTGTGAATCAAGTTGTACATTTTAGTTGTCATAGAACCAGTCAATCTGGAGTTTTATCTGGACTACATACAGCTCTTTCTATGATGCGATAGATATCTTCCAGAAACTGGTCCAGCATGGACATTCTCTCATTCTTTTATCTTTAAGGAAGCAAAAGTTGTTTTTCTTTATTTTATTTCCTTAAAGGAATTTCTAAATAGTAATAATGAACTCATCACTAAGAATCTCTTGAGGAATTAATGACCAGCTAGTGTTAGGGGCTCTTGGCCTTACTTTGACACTTTCAAGCAATCTTAATCCCAGGAATGCTGCTGATATCACTTAATTAGATAACAAACAACACTATTAAAATAGCCCTAAAGGATTGAACCAGAGCTATAATGGAAAGGAAATTCTGAATTAAGCTGAGAAACCTGATAAGTCACTGGTTTTAACAAAGTCCCTCCTACTGAGGGGCATCATTTAAGATGTGGTTTTCAAAGAGACAGGGAAGCCTGACTGGTAAAAGCACAAGATTAGGGATCAAGAGACCTTAGCTTTCTCTCTTGATCTGCTATTTAATTAGCATGAGGTCCCTGGGGAGTTTGTCACCTAATTTCTCTGTTTCCATCTGTAAAAGGCTGATGGCAGCAACTCTCTCCTGAATAACACTACATAGGAAGCAAATAGAGTGAAGCACTCTTAGGTCAATAACTCATTTGTGGACCCCTGAAGTTATCTATTTGAATCTTGTATTCATAGAAGAAAGAGGGGTTTTATTCATTAGTTAGTGTGAAAAATACCCCACTAATAACTGAACTCCCTTGGTATTTTCTTGCTCAAGATTTAAGATTTCCCTTCTCAATGACATAGAACCCTTCCTTATAATAAAGAAAGAAGTTAAGCAAAACAAAATCACACATCAACCATGTCTGGCAGAATATGCAGTATTCCATACTGATAGTTCACCAATAGGAGAGATTTTTAAAAAACCATCAATTCTTTAAAATCACATTTGATCATTACATGACTCTGATTTTAGATGCCTTTGTTATGTTGTTTTTCTTTGCATTAGCAGTAGCTATCACTTATTTAAAATTTGCAGAGGATTTCACAAATGTTATTTCTTTTATACTCACAGCAACTCTGAGAGGTAAGTGCTATTATTTGCCTCATTTCACAGAGGAGGAAGCTGAGGCAAACAGAAGTTAAGTGACTTGCCTAGGGTCATACAAGTGATTGGTCTGGATTCAAATCAAGTCTTCTTGATTCCAAGTTCACTGCTCTATTCACTGCATCTTCCTTGTTATGATCATGTATATTTTTCTCTTGATTCTGCATTGGTTCATATAGGTGATTCCAAGACTGTGAATCATATGTATTTGGCTATAGTGTTTAACAAAGCCCTTGCCCACATCATGGCCATTTCCCTGCTTTTAGAGTCAGAGGCCATTTGGAGTAAGGGGGAAAGAGATGTCATTCTACCAGAGTATGAAGTCCTTTGGACCTGAGTGCCATTTGAGGTCAGGAAAGATTGCTTATGCTGGGAGTTCCCATAAATAGTTATATTTTCCAGAAGGTTAACATTAGTACAACACATTCATCTAGAGGAGATGACAAAACTTTTATCACTTCTTCAATTGCTTGGATCCCTGAATCTTGATTCACTACTTAATTGTAGAACTAGGTTCTGTCTTTTTCTGGCCTAAAATAAATGTGACATTCTTCCTCAGTATATTCCCTACTATCACCACACCTAGAGCCTCAACCCTTTCACCTTTTCCAAAAGCAAAATCAGTTGCACTTGATGATTTGAAACCACCAAACTCTCATCCACTCTGAGTAGTTCTATACATGAAGTTAATTTAGAATGCTTAGGATCATTTTTTCATTAGTCATTGTCATTATCTTGACTAAAGAAGGGAAACAGAGACAGTTCAAAGTCATTAAAAATATTTTTATTTCCATAAACCTTTCCTCATTGGTAGAGATTAATTATTTGATGCTCCTGATGTCAGGAAAGATAGAGTTGGTGAAAACTAAAGACTAGTCTTCTGGCTGCCAGCTTCAAGAGGGAAAAACATGATATTCCAACCTTACAAAAAGTCAACATTTGGAAAAGCAGGTACTATGATCATGTCGCAGTCTCCCTAGTGTCTTTTTCTCTCTCCAAGTTGAAAGTCAGAACTGTTAGTCTTTTATCTCAAAACTGGAAGCCAGAAGACTATTCTCTCTAACTTTTATCAAATGTGAAGTTGTGAACTGATCCAACTACTAAGGAAACCAATTTGAAATTATTTCCAAAGGACAATAAAACTATGTATATCTTTTATTTAGGAGCAGAACTGAAAAATCAGTCTTCACCCTGAAAATACAAAGGGTCATACAAATGACCCTTTAAGCCATAATATACATATTATGTTCTTTTTTTTCTTTTTTGCTTTATATTTCACTACAGGACTTTGTGTTGTTTTTAAAACAATAGTTTTTTAATTTTAATTTTTTCCAATTAACTTGCAAAAGTAGTTTTCAACATTCCTCCTTTTGCAACCTTTTGAAGTCTACATTTTTCTACTATCCTCTCTTCCCTCCCTTATGAATAAGCCCAATAGAGTAACATAACAACACTGTAACATATACAGTGGTCACTCTGTTAAGACCATCTTGGCAGACAGGTTAAACCCAGTTGAGGGTAAATGATAGCTCTCAAATCCTTCAGTGAGTTAGAGAATATCTACCTCAAGCATCTGAAGATGTTCTGGTGGTCATAAAGAAGTCTACATCTTACTGAAAAGATGTAATATATTCAGAGATAAGTAAATAGAAAAAAACATACAAATTAATTTGGATAAGGAGAAAGCACTAATAAAAGCATGGAGTCTGGGTGCAGAGTACCACACTCAAATAAGGGATAAAGAACATTGGTTCATAATTATTGGTAGCATATAAACCTTGAGTTTTTAATGCTCTCCATCCTCATCTCCTCCTTTTGTAATGCTAAGTTATAAACTAAGTTTTTCTATATATATTTGGATTATTGTGGTTTTAAAGAACCGTTGCCATTTTAATTAAAATTTAATACAATTTTAAGACATGATTATTACAATGCTTAATCAAAAATATATCTCTTGGTCTGCATCTAAATTGCATGTATTGATCCAAATGCCAATAAATTTATTAATTTTAAACCATGTATCAAAGCACCCAAATCCTGATCTCTGGACTTTCTATGTATTTTGCTTAAATTCTTAATTATCCCATCTTTGAATCAATGGAACAACAACAGCTAGAGTTCTGTGTTGACTGCAAGCTGAATATTTTAGTTAGAGCAGAATACTTCATAAATTTTTTTAATAGTTGATTATATAAGATCAAATCAACTTCCAAAGTTCTTTTCAACAAGAATGGCAAAAATAAGTCTGCTCAAGTCATTGAAAAACCAAGAGCTTATTTTCTTAATTTTTTTCTCTGAAATGGATAAACACAGTCTTTACTTTTTCTTTGGGATACACATCATTAACTTCTAATCAGCTCAAGGTTCAGAAATCCCTAAACAATCTGTTTTCAGAAATGCCATAAAAAATAGAGTACATTTTATTCCATTCCAGGTAATGATAACACATCTCAGAGGAACCCAGGTGCAAGGGACTACACGTACCATGCTGTTGTATGAGACAAGTCAGGATTCTTCAAAAAAGTAGAAGGCAGACAGAGGTTTCTAAAATCCGGGTTGTTAATGTTTCCCAAACATTAGTCTATGGATGGGGACTGCCAAATAAGCAAGGAACAAGAAACTAAGCAAGAAGAAAAGAGTTGGCTTGTGTTTATAGATAAAAGTAAACTTAGGTGTTTTGGGACCAATAGACTGTGCTCTTTTTTTTGGATAGTGGGGAGACAGATTGAGTAAACATGCAAAGTTGCATTCAGACTCAAGTGATAGAACTGGCTTTCTATCTTGGGCATCTTTCTTTTCCCATTCAAACCCACTTAAGAATTTCAATATGGATCTAACAGTTGTTGCAACCTCCACAAGGGCTTGGACAAGGAATTGTCAGTCATCTGTCACTCTGCCTCTTACTATTTAGGTTCAAGGCACTTTTGTCTGAGTACCTATCAATCACAACTTGTCCTTCATTGGCTCAGCTCCTGCCTCCCAGTCACATCAAACATAGAGACATGTTAAACTACAAAGTGATAGTTAAACAAATAGTTTCATTAAGATTAATAAAAATTTGGTAAAAATATTTTTGAAGAGAACAAACACAGCCAGCATCAAGTGAAATATTATTATCATACAGCTGATTTCAACAAGAAAAATAAAATTTCCTAGACCTAACTGATACATAGGAAGGTTTTTTTGGTATTGTTTAACTTTTATGGGGTTGATTACTCATTGGTAAAAATATTTTAAAAAAATATCAGGGGGGGCGGAGCCAAGATGGCGACAAGAAGGGATCCAGTCTTAGGAGCTCTCTGATAAAATTCATCAGCTAAGGACTCTAACTAAACTTTCGAGAGACAGAACCCACAAAGGGTCCCAGTGAGGCAGTTCTCCCACTCAAGATAACCTGGAAAAGAGCAGAAAGGCTCTGCTCCCTGGGATTGGAGAGGCGGCCCGCCAGAGGGGTGGCCCACCAGAGGCAAAGAACCTCAGCCTCCTGGAGGCAGCCCCAGGGTGCTGGGAGTCTCAGCTCACAAGCAGTGGGGGAGTCTGCTGAGCTGCACCCCGAGGAGCACCGGGCACAAAGTGGGGGAACAGCGGGGGACCTCTGCCAGAGTGAGCACATGGAGCCCAGCCCTCAGGGCACACAGCTAGCAGCATGGTCTTTCCCCAGCAGGCTGAGCTGTTAAGCAGGAGCCCCCAGGGCATGAGCCCATTGAGCTGAGGGAGGGGAGTGAAGAGAGACTGCAGAGCTCTGTCCTCTGCCTCTGGAACAGGACTCTGGGGCTCTGACCACATTCGGATCCTGATAGCAGTCTAGGCCCCCTCATAGAACAGCAGGGCTCCCCCCCTCAGCCCCGTGGCAGAGGGAGGTGCTTATGGTCATTCAGAGACCAGGAGGGAGGACAGAGCCTCACATACTGAGACCCTTGTGGGAGTGTCCCAAAAGCTCAAGAAACACCCCAAACCAGGCCCAAGCTGGGAAAATGAGCAAGCAGAGAAACAAAAAGAAGACTATTGAGAAATATTTTGCAAATGATCCCAAGAAGGACCAAAATACTCAGTCTGAAGATGAGGAAGCACAAGCTCCTGCATCGAAAGACTCCAAGAAAAACAGAAATTGGGCTCAGGCTATGACAGAGCTCAAAAAAGACTTTGAAAATCAAATGAGGGAGTTGGAAGAAAAACTGGGAAAAGAAAGGAGAGAGATGCAGGAAAAACATGAAAATGAAGTCAGCAGCTTAGTCAAGGAAATCCAAAAAAATGCTGAAGAAAATAGCATGCTAAAAACCAGCTTAGGGCAAATGGATAAAACAGTTCAAAAAGTTATTGGGGAGAAGAATGCTTTAAAAAGCAAAATTGGCCAGATGGAAAAAGAGATAAGAAAACTCTCTGAGGAGAACAAATCCTTCAGAAAAAGAAAAGAATTCAGGGAGATTGATGAATTTAACAGAAATCAGGAATCAATACTTCAAAACCAAAAAAATGAAAAATTAGAAGAAAATGTGAAATATCTCATTGAAAAAACAACTGATATGGAAAACAGACTTAGAAAAGATAATCTAAAAATTATTGGAATACCTGAAAGTCATGATCAGGAAAAGAGCCTTGACATCATTTTCAAAGAATTACTACAGGAAAATTGCCCTGATATTCTAGAAGCAGAGGGCAAAATAGAAATGGAGAGAATCCACCAATCCCCCCGAGAAAGAGATCCCAAAAAACTAACCCCTAGGAATATTATAGCCAAGTTCCAGAACTCCCAAGTCAAAGAGAAAATATTACAAGCAGCCAGAAGGACACAGTTCAAATATCATGGAGCTGCAGTCAGGATCACACAGGACTTAGCAGCAGCTACATTGGAAGCTCATAGGGCTTGGAATACAATATACCGGAAGGCAAGAGAGCTTAGAATGCAGCCAAGAATGAACTACCCAGCAAGGCTGAATGTCCTCTTCCAGGGAAAAATATGGACTTTCAATGAAGCAGGGGAATTTCAAATGTTCCTTTTGGAATGGCCAGAGCTGAACAGAAGGTTTGATCTTCAGATAGAGGACTCAGGTGAAGCATGGAGATTGGAGGAGAGGGGGAAAATATGAGGGACTTAATGGGGATGAACTGCAGGTATTCCTGCATAGAAAAATGACACTGATAATACTCATATGAACCTTCTCAGTTAATAGAGCAGGTAGAGAGAGCTGTTATAGTTGAAGCACAGGAGAAAGCTGAATTCGAAGATAAAATATGGTGTAAAAATGGAGTCAATAGAAAAAAAGGGAAATGGAATGGGAGAGGGGGAATAGTCCAAGATATTTCACATAAGATTTTTTTTTATTACAATGAGCTATTGCAATGATATGGAAGGGGGGAGGCAAGGGGGAATGAGGGAAACTTTGCTCTCCTCAGAGATGGCTAGGAGAGGAAACAGCAAATATACTCAATGGGGTATAGACATCTGGAGTAAGAAGGAGGGGGGAGCAAGGGGAAGGGGTGGGGATGTGAATAAAGGAGGAGAGGATGGACCATGGGGGGGAGAGTGGCCATATATAACACATTTTTCTTTCTTACTTCTTGGAAGGGGCTGAGAATGGAAGGCCTGCCCAGGACCACAGGGCCAGGTGGATTCTGGGCCTAAGGGGTGGTATGGGGGCTAAGGGCTTCTTGGCCCCAGGACCAGGGATCTGTCTGCTTCGCCATTCAGTGACCCTACAGCAAAGTCAGAGTGAAAGGAGAGAGAAAATAGAGTACATGGTAGTGGAGAAATAAGAAAGGAGGGAGTTGCGATCAGCAATGGCAACAGTGGAAAAATATGGAAATAACTTTTGTGATGGACTTATCATAAAGAATGAGATCCACCCATGACAGAATTGTTGGTGTTGCAACAAAGACTCAAGCACACTTTTTGTTATTATTATTTTGGGGAGGGTGCAGGGCAAGTGTGGCTGGATGGCCTGCCTGGGGCCACATAGCAGGGTGATTTTTGGGTGTCTGGGGCCGGATTTGGACCCAGGTGCTCCTGGCTCAAGGGCCAATGCTCTGTCTGCCACCCAGCCACCCTTACTATTATTACTATTTTATTTTATTTTGGGTCTTTTCTTTCTTTCTTTTTTTTTTTTTTGCAGGGCAATGGGGATCGGGTGGCTTGCATGTCACATGGCTGGGTGATTGTTGGGTTTACGAGGCTGGATATGGACTCAGGTGCTTGTGGCTCCAGGGCTGGTGCTTCGTCCATTGCGCCACCTGGCCATACCTACAATTATTACTATTATTATTTTTTATTTTAATTTTTTTCTCTCCCCTTTACTTTTTTCGCCCAAGCAAGTCTATCTATATTCATGGGGGAGGAGGGTTATTTTGTTTACTTGTAAACAAGAATATTTTATTAATGTAAAAAAAACATTTGTACAAAATGAGAATAAAAAATAAATTTAAAAGAAAAAAAATATCAGTCAGGGATAGCTAAATAGCAATGGATACAGCATTGGTTCTGGGGTCAGGAGAACCTGACTTCAAATTCAGCCTCAGACTGATGTGTGACTCTGGGCAAGTCTCCTAATTTTATTTGCCCCCCCCAAATGCAAACCAAAATACAAAACTACTTGTGCTGGATTGGGTTGAAGCTCTAGAATTCAAATTTTGTCTCTGTTAAACAGGGCAAATTACTTAATGTTTTTTATAACCAGTTTTCTTATCTGCAAAGTTAAAGGGTTGGACTAGATGACCTCTGGGATTTCATTCAGCTCTAAATATGTGATTCTATAGTTCCTTCTGTAGCAGACCATACTCAAAGCTTATACTACGCAGAAAGTTTACTGATACTGGCACCACCTTGTTGGAGAACAATTATAGCATTACAGGAGTAATCACACTGATTCAATTCCCAATGCTACTTTTTGGTAGTTCTGAAGGTTTCCAGAACTAGAGCCTGGTGGACACCTGTTGGAAAAAATGACTTCTTTGCAATTGGGATTATCTATAAATCTTTGGGATGCTTTTGTTATGTATTAGGAAATCTGTTTATTTTTGAAAAGTCTTATTTCGGTTTTCTTTCTGCTTTCTTCAAACTTGCAACAAAACATTTCTCTTTGATTTTTTTTTAACTGTGTGATGGTGCATGGGATATAGGCTAGGCTGTTCTTCATAAGTGGGAATTGTGAACCCAGAGAAAATAAATTCCCATAAATGTACTTAGACCCTTCATGTCATGAAATCATTTCTGATGTAAGGCCTAAGGAAGAAAACATCTTAAAGAGTCATCTCTACCCACTGTCCCCTCGAAAGGTGGTCATTAGTCCAGAGAAAGTCAAAATGGAATGGTGGAGAGCAAATGGATCTGGATTTGGAGCCAGGAAGAACTAGTTCAAATTCTGCTTTAAATGATTCCTCATTCTATGATCCTGGGCATATCACTTAAAGTGAACTTGATTTTCTCACCTATAAAATGAGGCTAATAATAATAATAATACTCAAAATGAGAAATCCCCTCACTCTCTGAGATATTCTCTGAGAATCCTTCTAGTTCTAGCTCTGTGTGATCCTCTGACATTATTTTTGTGATGTTCAAAAGAGATAATACATAAAAGGTGATATCTAAATGTCACTTGATCAAATGTGATGATATTTGTAAAGTGCTTAGTACAGTACCATAGTAAACACTATACAATTCTTAGTTGTCAAAAGTAATTGGGCACAGGACTTCCTATACGAGGAAAGTAAACAAACATCTTGGTGATTTGAAGTGGAAAATGTAATGATTCTCCAAATGTGGTGATTTTGCCCTCATTACATAAAGACTCCAAACAAATCTCTCCTATAGAGAGATTCCTGTTCAGGGGCAAGTACTCTGAGATGAGGAAGGCCAGGAAGGAAGAGAAGATTGCAGGTGTGATAAGTTTCCATCAAAAGAAAAACTAATCCAATTTCACATCTCCAGACCACCACCTACTACTTCTCCTTTTGATGAATTTGTCGATACTCTTGCAATCCCAGTGGTCGAATTGGGATATTTCCCTCCTGGGTCCTGGTTGACACAAAATGAATAAATGGATTTCCATTTTACTTCTTATATTTATATCCTTAACCAATCCAAATTAGGAACTATTATTGATTAGAATTTACACAATGTCCAAATGAATAGAGAACAGAATTTTTTCATTTAATAAAAAGTGTTATATGAAAGTCTGAAAACCCTAGGAACTGAAATTCCAGCATCATATCTCCAATCTCTTGGGTAGTCAGCTTCCTTAAATACTCTTCTTGGTCAAAGTATGCTTCTGTGTATATGTATCTTTGCCTATATAAGTACACAGAAGGAACTTGGAAGGATGAAAGGCTTCAATGCAGCAACCAGTAACAGTTTTCTTAAGCCTTTGTTCTTTCTGGTTTACCAGCCTTCTCTTTTAGGTTCTGTGCCATATTCTGGTTCCTTTGGCAACCCAAAGATCACCTCACTAACAGATGCCCCCTCCTCCCTCCTTTTTTTCCCCTCTCTCCTTCATCTATTCTGGCTCCAGGAACTTCAGGCCAGACAGAATCTGCCCATCCAGAAAATGACTCAGATCTACTCTTCATGTTCATTCCAAGTTTTCTAGCCTGTGAAATTTTGCGAGACCTTCTAACCTCCTCCCTGACTCTCCCCCTTTAGATCTCATGCTTCTTCTGTTACCTCTTCAATTCTACACTAATAGTCTATATTCTGGGGAGTGGAAAAAGGTCACTCCTTCCTCTTTTGATTTGCCTTTTGTCTTAAATGAATCAGATTCAATAAGTACCAGAAAAAAAGGCAAAGAGAGAGCTAGGATTCATTTTCATTTTTGATAAAAATGCTTATTGTCAGTTTGGCTTAGGTTGCAAAAGTCAGCTTACATCTCCACTGGCTTACTGCAGAGGTGAATACCAAACAGGCAAGACACACGTAAAATAGTCTAAAGTCATAAATGAAAAATCCAGGCATTTATATTATGAGCTTTCCAGCTGCATGAACTTTCAACTTGTTGCTTTCTCAACAATTTCCAGCTGGCAATAATGGATCGATCTCCATCTCAGTTCCTATGAAACTAAACTGACTTTAGCACTTTCCCAGATCACCTATGCCTGTCTAATTGGGCAGAGGGAAACAATAATTCAGAACAGGGCTTGTCAAGATTCTACTTCCCAATTCATTATCCCTTCCCCCTCTTTAAAGAGAGCTGTCTGTCTTCCCAAAGCTGTCTGTCTATCAAGTATTTCAAGGAAGCCAGACTTAGCATAAGAAGTAAAGTACTTCAAGATGTATTTCCTTTACTCAAATCTCCTGGTAATATCCCCTCCAAAGAGGTTAGAAAGAAGAGGGATAAGGAAACCTCCTCACCAAAAAAGAATAAAATCAATCAATCAATAAACATTTATTAAGTGTCTTCTCTGTATTAGGGAGACAAAAAGAAGAAAAAAGGCAGTCTCCCTATTCCCCAAGGAGGTGGGAACAGAAAAAGAAAATGGTATAAAGAAAATAGATAATATCTGACATCCTAGAAATCCCTCTCCTATGAAGGGTAATCCGTTTCAGTGACTTTCTATCCCTCACTCAACAACAATTCTTCAGTTAAGAATACCTTCTTAAAGACCCACAACTACTCAAAGCATAAAGAAGATAAAATTTGTCCTCATAGTTTTATATAATGTAAAGCATAAAGTATTTTATTTGCAGTATTTAATTTGATCCTCAAAACAACCCTCAAAAGTAGGTAGGATAGGTGTCATTATCCTCATTCTACAGATGAGGAAACTGAGGTTAAAGAGATGAAGTGACTTCTAGGTGGTTGCACAAATGATTAAGGCAGGGTTTGAATCCATATTACCTTATTCCATGTCCCAAGCTCGTTTCAATAATAATAGTGACTTTATGCTTAAAATGCAAGATTCAGTTTAAGGAAAAACTTATATACTGAGCATCTAACAGATTCTGTGATATACAGAGAGTATATTTTAAAGGAATGCAAACCAAAGAAAGCGCACTATGAGTCTGGGTGAATCTTGATAAATTTCATGAATAGGAGGGACTTGAGCTGTCTGTCCTGGAGAGAACCTTTGGACTTTGGATTAACCCAAAGAATTGAAGACAGGAGAAATGATGTGAGGAAAAGATAGAGGTATCCACTGTAAGACAGAGAAGTTCATACACACACACACACACACACACACACACACACACACACACACACACAGAATCACAGATACCATGCTTACCAACACCAACACAACAAACTATTAACAACTACTCATATTTTCCAAATAAAAAAACAAAGCAGTAAGAAATTAAAATTGTCATATAAACAGGAAATCTAGTAAATATCTTTAGAAATCTAGTAAATGTATGAGGCTAGATTTGAACTCAGGAAGATGTTTTCCTGACTCCAGATCCAACACTCTATCCACTGGCCCACCTAGCTGTATTTTTGATAAATAATGAAAATGAATTTCTCTGTTTCTATTTCTCTGTCTCTCTATCTGTGTCTCTATGTCTCTGTGACTCTCTGTCTTTCTGATTGTCTCTGTCTCCTTACTTCATCCACTTAATGAAAAGAGGTTGGCATATTCACAATTTATTTTCTCAGAGAGTAATGCTGCCAAACCCAATAGAAACAGGAGCCTCGGATCCTGGTCCCTGCAGGCTTTATATAGACTTAGTTTTAAAACGTACTATTTTCTAAGCTTTATTGTATTTTTATTTCTTTTGTTACATATTTATAACAATTTCATTTTAATCTGATTCAGGCAGCACTCCAAAGTTGAGCTGGATTCATGAGACTGTTTGACCTGCCTAGAATCACATAGCCAGGATTTTCACAGATGGGACTTGAACCAAGATCTTCCTAGTTTTGAAGCCAGAACCTCTAGATTTCCTTAAAATATGAGCTCATAACCTGAAGTCCATGAATTTGTATATGTTTGTGTGTGTGTGTGTGTGTGTGTGTGTGTGTGTCTTTTATATTTTGGCAATTATTTCAATTTAATTGGTATTCTTTTCAATCCTATGTATTTTATTTTATGTGTTTAAAGCATTATATCTGAGAAAGGATTCATAGTCTTCACCAGATTGCCAAAAAGGGTCCAAGACAGTAGAAAAGTTAAGAGCCTTTAAAGATTGCTCAAAGACTCATAACTCATTAGAGATTGATGTTGTTAACTAACAAATTGATTGTTCCCTGGCACCATCTTTATTTCTGGAAATGAAAATTACATGAAAATGATGGGCAGAGAAAGCACTAACCAGTTCAAAATCTGGGCTAGTTGTCTGAAGTTCAGTGGGAGAGTAGAGAATGGCCTTCACTTTCTTGAGTCCAACAAAACAATTTGCTTCATCAGGACAGTCCCAAGGGAGCTTAGAGATTTTGGACATATCGTCTTCCTCCTAACTGTGCCCGAAGTGGTCTCTTTGTCTTTGCAACAAATGTCAATGCAGAACTGTGAGTCCCACACATTTTTTCTCATTCATCTCATGTACATATCAAGGCTAACCAATTCTTTTCAAAACAATATTTATGGGTGACATTCTCATTTTTTACTGGTTCAAGCATTCACACTGACATACTTTTAAGCAAAGGAATAAGCTGATAAATCCAGATGACATTTTAAAAGTACTTGTGCAGTATTGAAAATTATAGTTTCTAAGTAATTTGGGGCTTGTACAACTTCTGTTTGTGGTTATATATTAACTTTTCTGAAAGGTAGAATGCATAACTTCAGTGTTCAAGAAACCACGTACACATAGTGATTTCAAACTGCCTATTCAAGGCAGTGAGACAGTTCAGGAATAATTTTCTAACTTTGCATTTTAATAGAAAACATCTTCAATTGACTTTCTTATAAATATTCTGATGGGAATCCCTTACTGGCTGACTTGAGATTCAGAAAGAGTTAAATGGATTGACATTTAGGCTCAATAAGATAAGAAATTAACTTCTCAATTTTGACTCTTTTTCTTGGGTTCCAAGTTAGATGAGATTTAAAAGCTATTTTCATGGACAAGAGACAATAAGTGTGGTAGTTAGAGAATCTGTTTCAGAGTAGAAGGAGCTCAGTTACAGCCTAGACTATCGCAAATTGACACTAAGCAAGTTACTATACCTTCATTTATGAAATCTCTCAGGCAATGTGCTGTACTCTTTATTTAAGGAAAAAGTTTCCTCACTGGGAATTCCAAGTAAATTTATAGGTCTGGATAAAAAAAAAGATCCAAGGACAAATACAGTCAGCAATATTAAGGAGGGCTATATGAGTTCAAATCCAACTTCAAACATTTACTAGCTGTGTGACCCTGGACAAGTCACTTAACCTTATTTGCCTTAGGTCTCTTATCTGTAAAATGATCCAGAGTAGGACATGACTGAAATGACTGAACAACAATAACAAATAAGATCGACATTGTGGTAAGCACTATACTGAAAACAGAAGATACATGAGCCATATCTCTATACAGTCTTGATTTTGACACATGATTAACATGCATGAAAAAGCTAGAAAATAATACTTGTTAGCATATAATCAAGTACTGAATTACATGGTTCAAATTATAAAGAATTTTTAAAAAAGATTATTTTTGCCTTGAAAATTCTCTCAATAATCTGTCATAAATTGTGGAGGAAACTTATGGAGAATTTGAATCTTTTTTTTCTATCATAGTAGGACATCAGATTGGCATGATCATTTCTAATTCGTTTCCACTACCTGCATCAACAGAAATTGCAACTTCATAATGCCTGAGGATCTCCAGAAATCCTCCAAGGACCAGGTTAAATTCTACTTCCTCTAAGCAGTGTTTTCTGAGTATTCCAACCCACACTTCCTTATCAGAATTTCCCAGGTTTTTGCCATCAGTGTTGCAGAGGTGAGCAACTTATCAATCTCTAATTATTTGATTATGTCAGTTTCCTCATCTGTAAAATGAGCTGAATAAGAAAATGGCAAACCAGTCTACTATCTTTGCCAAAATAACTCAAATGGGGTCAAGAAGAGTCAGAAACAATTCAATAGCAATAACAAATTATTTGATATATATGATAATTTTGTCTTAACAAGTGACCTATAAGTTCTCTGAAGGTAGGGACCAACAATTAGTCTTCCAGTATGCCCTTCACAAGAGCTTTAAACAATACCAGGACATTCAGTGACTACTTATTTAAGTAAAAAATATAACTATAAACATGGAATGACAGAACAGAAAATGATTTTAGAGAACATCTAATCCCACTTCCTTATTCAACAGATATAGAAAATGAAGTGACTTACAAAGTGGTCAAGCTATTTCAAGAAAAAAGACCACTGGGGTGGCTAGGTGGTGCAGTGAATAGAGCACTGGCCCTGGAGTCAGGAGTACCTGAATTCAAATCCGGCCTCAGACACTTAATAATTACTTAGCTGTGTGGCTTTGGGCAAGCCACTAAACCCCATTTGCCTTGCAAAAACTAAAAAAAAAAAAAAAAAAAAAAAAAGACCACTGATGACAAAAAAAGAGAAAGAGAGCTATGGATTCCACAGAGAGGTAATATGTGTGATTGAACAGAGATTCAGAGAGGAAGAGATACTGAAAGTCAAGCAAACCCATGCACAAGGTGTGAGAGGGTGCAGCATAGAAGGACTCTATAAGGAAAGAACCACATCAAGGGTCTGTGAGTTTCACTATCTAAATTTATGCCCATTCTTCTCATAGATTATGTGTACTTATGAGAAAGGGTGCCCCAGGTCTGTGGGAGGAATGTTTTTTTAGTCATTATTATTAGCATGCCATCTTAAAAAATGTATTTGCTTTGTTACAGTTGTGTCTTTTGGGGCAGTTAGGTGGAACAGTGGATAGAATGCTAGACTTGGAGTAAGGAAGACTCATCTTCATACATTCAAATCTAGCCTCAGACACTTCCTAACTGTCACCCTGGGCAAGTCACTTTAACCCTCTTTGCATCAGTTTCCTCATCTGTAAATCAGTCAGATAAGAAATGGTAATAAGAGAAATAATTGTTAGTTACCAAAAATTTGGAGAGAGATTTGTATTTCTCCCTTTTTTATCCTCATTTCAAGACCTCAGTCTCTGAAGGTTGAACTAACTTTCCCCACTCTCCATACCCTACCCAAGTGGGAAAGCCATTGTGCTCTACTCAGCTTTGATAGGGATAAATTCTTTGAATAGATTGCCCAAGGTTGGGGCAAATTTACAAGTAAATGGCTAATCAAAGATCAGGTCCAGGCCCTCTTTGTAATATTCATTGTGTCACTAATTGTTGAACAGAGTTGATTGCCATCCTAGGGAACACCTCTTTTCCAATGGTATATAAGCATGAACCTACTGACATGATTATCTTTAGCCTAAGACAGAGATGACCAAATGACCATCCTTTTATTAATAAACATGTATTATTAATGAAATTATTAAATTACTCAGAAATTATGTCATTCTCATCTTTCTAAACACCATAGTAAACCATTCTAGTATCTGCCAAAAAATTTCCAAATGAGGTCATAAAGAGTTAGATACAACTGAAAATGACTTAACAATAATAAAAATTGAGTCTAATAACTATTAATAGAAATACCCAATAGCAAGGATTCAAGAGTTATGGTGGTATAAGGTTGGACCCACAGAGCTGATGTGGCAGCCAAACTAAGGAGTCCCATTCTGTGAATCTGAGAATACAATCTGGGAAAATGACCCAAATGTCACACAAAGTAACTTTTTAAAAAAAGACACAATATTTCCTTTCTTTTAAACACTGTTCTTAGAGGACAGATAGGTCCCATGATGAATAGAGCACCAGATCTAGAGTCAGGAGGACCTGAGTTCAAATGTGAATTCAGACACTTAATAATTACCCACCTAGCTGTGTTACCTTGGGCAGGTCACTTAACTCCATTGCCTTGCAAAAATGAACCCCCCCAAACCCCCCAAAATAAATAATATTCTTAGAAATAAGTTGTGGGTTCATTGTATCAAACAGAAAGATCAATTTTCTAACTCATTATACATTTCCAAGTTGCTTTCTCCAATAATGCTTCACAGCCCCACCAACATTGAAGCCCATAACAATTTGATATGTAATGGGCATAAGGTAATCTCCCCAAATGATTTTAATTTATAATTCTCTGCTTTCCAGGTAATTTGAATAATTTTGAAATTATTTCATTAGAAATCATAGCTCTTACTCTTTGAACATTTAGCTAGTAGGAAAGGTATTAAGCCTGAATATTCATATCAATTCTTTTTAAATCTATACAACAGATTTTTAGCAGATATATTTATTACAAGACTTCCCCCCCATCTCTATTTTCTCTTCTTTCTTCTCCTAATCTTTTCTTTTTGGAAATTGCTTGTTATTATACAAAAAATTTATTTTTGTGTAATCAAATCCATATTTTTTTGCCTCCAACAATTTCTTCTTTTTATTTTCTTCTCTTTATATGTCTTTCCCCTTTCACTTTTATCTTAAATGTGTATCATTAATTTAATCAAAAGGGTATAAGATACAGTTTTAAACTCATTTTCATTGTCATACTGTTTTCTAATTTTCCCCAAAATTTTTACTTAATGAATGATTCATTTTATCAGTTTTATATCCTTGAATTTATCAAACACTAATCTCTGGTTTATGACTTGCATCTATTCCTGGATTTCTCATTCTGTAACAGTGATCTATTTGTCAATTTTTTAATGAGTACTAAATGATAATTAAAGACAGTTTAGATAATTACTGTTCTATGGAATATTTTGAAATTTGGCAGGGAAGTCATCATCAAATTTTGTTCACAATTCTTTATATTATTGCCCATTTCTTTACCATGTAAATTTCACTATTTATCTAATTCTATATAGCAAACCATTGATAATGTGTCATTTATTTTTTTCTTTTTGCTCAGACATGTGGTTTCTTTGATGTAATAAGTTCTCAGTGAGGAGACTCCCTTTACTAATGCAGATCAACAACTATTCTGTAATTTGACTGATTAAACTTAAAATATAATGAGAGTGGTGTCCTGGAACACTCAGAGGTTAAGTGACTTATTTGCCAGGGGCACACAGCTAGTGTGTGAGTGGTGGGTCATCTCAACTGTGAGGATGACTCTTTATAAATTACCTCTTAGGTAATTCCATTAAGTCTACAAATTAATTTCAGAAATATTGACATTTTTGATAGATTGGTTGGAGCTAACAATGAACAAAGAATATCCCTTCACTTTATTCATATATTCACTTTATCCTTTGCCTTCACTTTGGTCTGACTTGTGTAGGTTAATGTTCAAATATTTAATATTTTGTCATAATTGTAAATTATATTTTTTCTCTTTGAAAATTGTAATTTTTGAGAGACAATGTGGTACAGGGGAAAGACTTCTGAACTTGCAGGCTGTTGTCAGTCATTTTAGTTGGGTCTGACTCTTTGTGACCCAATTTGAGCTTTTCTTGGCAAAGGTATTGTGGAGGTTTGCCATTTCCTCCTCCAGCTCATTTTACAGATGAGGAAATTGAGGCAAACAGGGTTAAGTCATTTGCCTAGGGTCACATAGTAAGAATCTAAGACCATATTTGAACTCAGGAAGATGAGTCTTCTTTACTCCATGCCCAGCATTACTTATTGTGCCACCTAGTTGCCCAGGCAGCAGACAGGCTACCTGAGTTCAAATCCTGACTGACATTTTTATGTGTGAAATTGGACACATAACTTTAAGCTGCTTCAGGATAATGAAACATGCACCATCTAAGTCACAAGATTTGGGGAAGAACTACCCATTTGTAAATTATAGAATTATAGGAAGCATAGAAGTATAACCTGGCTCTCTATTTTGGAACCAGGATGGCTGCATCATCTCTCAAGGTTTCAGGGTATCCTGCAGGGTTTGTGCTCTACTATCATCAGCTCAAATGCTCCATTTATAATGCTGCATTCCCCCACTGCCCTCAACCATTGTGGGGGGCTTATAACTAGTGTGGCAGCCAGGTGGCACAGTGGATAGAGGACAAGCCCTGGCGTTGGGAGCATCAGATTTCAGATCTGACCTCACACACTTGATACTTACTAGCTATATGACTTTGGGCAAGGCACTTAATCTTGATTGCCTCAAATCCAGGGTCATTTCCAATCATCCTGGACCTCTGGACCTAGATGACTTCAGAGGAGAAAATGAGGCTGGTGACTTAGCATAGCATCTCCCTCACTCAAATCCAGTTCACTTGCTTGTCATGGCATCACCTCCCTGATGTAATGGTCTTCTTCAGGACCAAAGGACAAACATAATCTTAACTCATATCTCAATTCCATTTAACCATTTTACATCATGCAGCTAGTGGCATAGTGGATAGAATGCCAGGTTTTGAGGTAGAAATATTCATTTTCCTAAATTTGAATCTATATTCAGACTTATTAGTTGTATGAGCCTGAGAAAGTCATGTCACCCTTTTCCCTCAGCTTCCTCATCTGTAAAATGAATCGGAGGAGAAAATGTCAAATCACTCCAGTATTTTTGCTAAGAAAATCCCTAAATGGGGTTACTAAAAGTCAGACAACAGAACAACAATAAGAGATGGACTTCAAAGATATGGCAAGAATGAAATATTCACATTTCCCTCATCATCTATGGAACATTTGGTCCCCTATACCACCTTGGTCTCTAAGGAAGCTTAAACACATAACATAGCTAGAGCTCAATTCCTACCCAGCACTGGTCCTGTCAAGTTTATGTCCAGATGCAGATTTACTTCCGGCTGAGTACTTTCTTTAAGTTAGGGCTTAGAAGGTCACCTCTGAAGATTGCTCCTTGTACAATGCATCCATGCTGTGTTGGTTGCTAAACCTGACCTGCATTCCAAATTCTGAATTTCTGACTCTTCTGATAAAGGTCAGGAACCCTATTTTCTTCTACTTGAATGGAAAAGAACAAATTGAAAAGCTTAAGGTCTATTTTCCAGAAGTCATATGACCTCAGAAGGGACAAGACCCTAAAATTCTTTCTCTCTACCACAAGTCTCTCACTAGACACCAAGAACAAATTACAAATCTCCCCCTTGAAAATGACCATGGAGAGGAGGTTATGACAGGTTTTGTAGAAGACACCATCAGTTTGAGCTCCATAACCAGTTACAAAAGGTCCTCTCAATCACATGGTGAGAAACCAGTTATAGAATGTCTACAAATCCTCCACAGTTTCTACAAGACATTTTCCTTATGTTATGTATGATTAAAATTCTTCAGAAAGCAAGCTCCCTAGCATTTTTCCATGTGAAAAGATCACACCAGTAAAGCAAGATGATGTGAACTCTTCTTTTATTTAGGTTGAGAGATTGTTAGTGATATATAAAAATGGAAATGATTTTTGTGATTTTATATATTTTTCTCTCCCTGTAAATTAATTTGTGACTTAAAAGAATGTTTTGGTGAGTCCCTTAGATTTTCTAGCTATAGATTCATTCACCAGAAAAATAAAGATATTGGAATATCTTTACTATAACTGTCAATGGCTTTTATGTAACTTATGGTTTCAGCAATAGCAAAAAAAGTCAATATAGATATCATTCAGTTTCTCTAAGAATCTGTCATTCCATTGGTCTTTGGACATAGTATAAATTAAAAGCATAATCAGTAAGAATAATGTTTGTAAGTTATTTGATAATGATGTGATTTTAGTATCTTTATCCTCTCTCATGTTATTTCATTACTATCAGAAAAGAAGACTTCATAAAATTCAGGGCCATTTTGTAATTTTGTTTGCCTCAAAATAATTAACCACTTAATGTCCAATCCTTTAGTGACACCCTTGCTTTCATCATATTCCCCCAAAGGAAGCTAGAAATATTATTTCATGGAAAGCTGTCCCATCTCACCTCGCTGTATTTACAATAAATATAGACACTGAAAAATCACTGTAGCTTACACACTAACAACGATGAAGGAGGACAAGGGAAAATATTGTGAAGAATTTGCTAAGAGTTTTTGTTCTAAGTCAGCCTATGCCTTTTTCCTCAGTGATTTCAACATGAAAATAGACACACAGGAGAATAAAAGCCGTAATGGAAAATATGCTTTGAGGTTAGAATCATAACTAGGGTGGAGCAATAGAGTTGTGTTCTAGGCTTTGGAATTTAGAGAGAACTAACAATACTTACATCTCAACAGGTAGAAAAATAAAACAAACCAAAACTCTGAGTTTAATACCTGGCTAGCTAGAATAGTTAAAACAGAAAGTTACCAGATGGTGATTTCTTGTGATCACACCATGTTGGGGGTAGTAGGGTGGAGAGGAGGAAGTGTCATCTCCCCAGACCCCTGGAGCACCTTTTCCAGAAATAGTCTTTGTCCATAGTTCTCTATCCATTTGGGTCTCTATTTTCTCCCCCCCCCCCCATCCACAGGAGAGAGATGTTATTTCAGAGTCTCTCCCTCCACTCCTACTTGTCTGAAGTGTATTTTGTGATGCTTTCCCTGAGTGCCAGAAATTAAGTTGTATTACAGTATGCTCGAGATTTTAAAATAACAATTGCAAAGATTGTTCTGAGATAGAATTGTTGTTCAATTGTGTACAATTCTTCATTATCTCATGAGTCACATTGACCAGGAGTTTCTCTTGGCAAAGATTCTTGAAGTGGTTTGTCATTTTCTTCTCCAGTGGATTAACAAAAACACAGATTAAGTGATTTGCTCAGGATCACATAACTAGTAAGCATCTGAGACCAAATTTGAACTCAGGTCTTCCTACCCCCAGTGCTCTATCCACTAGCCATGTACCTGAATTTTAGGAAGAACTCAATATATTCAAAAAACCTGAATGTGGTAAGTACCCCAAATAAAAGAAATCAATTATGTCTTGAGAAACATGAAACTACTGATTGAAGATATAGCCATCAATTGTATAAGGCTAAGAGGACAAAGAATAGGAACAGGTTTTTTTTTTTTTAATTCACACACTAACAACTAACATATCATTGTTTTTAGGTTTCTGCAAGGCAAATAGGGTTAATTGGCTTGCACAAGGCCACACAGCTAGGTAATTATTAAGTGTCTGAGGTCAGATTTGAACTTAGGTCCTCCTGACTCCAGGGCCGGTGCTCTATCCACTGCGCCACCTAGCCACCCCTGGTTACATATAATCATGAAAGTAATATTAACAACTAGCATTTATATAGTACTTTAAGGTTTACAAAGTACTTTGCCAAAATTACCTCACTTTACACTCATAGAAATCCTGAGAAATAGCTGCAATTTTTATTCCCATTTTACAGATGAGGAAACTGAGATAGAGAGTATTAATTGATTAAGCAGGAATATACTGCTAATAAATGCTTAAGGGCTAGATTTGAGGTCAGGTCTTTTTGATTCCATGACTCTAGCCACTGCATCATCTAGCAGCTTATCTAGAATCATTGCTCATGGCATCTGTGAGATCAATATATAATAGTTTATTCAGCTATTCACCAAGTATGTTACAGTCTGAATATTTTGGTTCTTTGAAATTCTATGAAGGATGCATGGTAGGAGGAAAAATCTAACATGTTGAAAATTAAGAGATCTGCACCAATAGAGAGTTTGCCCACAATGATGAGAAGATAATTTCATATAATATAAGCATCTAATTATTATGTTGTTATAACTGATATTTTTAAAAGTATGCTAAATAGTGACACTGGACAAACTTGCTTTTCATCTTTTTAGTAGGAACTTTATAATGCTTATTGTAAATAGGTGTTAGTTCTTATTTTCAAATAGACAGTCAACAATTAAATTAAAACAATCAACTGTTAAATTCAGTGTTGGCTATATAAAGAAAGGCAAAAGACAGTCCTTGCCCTCAAGAAGCTCACATTCTGAGAGAAGAGACAACATGGGAACAATAATGTAAAACAAGCTATAGATATAGCATGAACTGGAAAAAAATCAATTTTTATTATAACTCTCTCTCTATAGATAGATAGATAGATAGATAGATAGATAGATAGTTTTTTAATTATTTTGGTGGGGAATCAGATATGATGTCATTGATATAGGGAGCTCTCATTGAGGATTCTCCCTGTGCCAGAGCAGTTCATCACCTCATCTGTATCTTGGAGAATTGGAAAACTGCTTAGGTACTCAGAGGTTACCTGGGATCACATAGTAAGTCTCCATCTGTCAAAGATAGAACTTGAACCCAGGTTTTCTAGATTCAGAAATTGACTCTTTAGTCAATGTGTCATATGATCTCTTTTCTTATATTAGGTAAAAATCCATCAATTACTATACTTTAAGTGTTTTTAAATATATATATATATTTGTTATCTTTAAAAAACTTTTCTTTGACATGATAGAATTTTAATTATGGAAACATAATAATATAATATTTGATGTTAATATGATTTATGCTGATACTGAACCATTATTTTGTTCCTAGCATAAATTCTTCAAGATCATTATAAATAATATTTAAAATAAATTTTGCTCCTTTTACTAGTCAATATTATAATTTATATACTTGCTTTTACACAATCAATGATATTGGCCTGTAATATTCATTTTTAGTCTTATCTTTGCAGGTTTAACTGTCACTGCATTTACCTCATACTAAGAATTGAGGGACATACCCTTGTTCTGTTTAAAAAGTTTTACATGTAACACAGGAACTATCTGTGCTTTGAAGGTTTCCATTATGAATTAATCTGGTATTGGTACCTTCAAAGAAAACAACTTACTTTTACCCTAATTCTCCTTATGAAATTGATCTGTTTCAATTTTCTATTTCATGTTTATCTGTTTGTGTGTTTTATGTTTTTGAACTAGAAATCCATTTCTTTTAAAATTTCAAATGTATTGATGTTTGTCCTTTTCTCTCAAAGAAGACCACAATATATGGGTGATGTGATGACAAACACATGAATTGGATTTGAGTTAGGGGATGCTGTGCTAAGTCATCAGCTTCACTTTCTCCTCCAGAGTCATCTGGATCCAGTGGCCAAATATATACAAGGTTGAATATAACAAACTCTGAGAATTTTCCTAATTTCTTTTGCATTTATTGTTATTTTGCCTCTCACTTAGAGTGTAGATAATTTGAGTTTCTATCTTTTGAACAATTTTTGTCCTTTTTTCCTTTTTTATCAGTCTTTAAAAATAAATAGCTTTTTGATTGTTTTAATTGTTCATTTTTATTGTTTTCAGTCTTTGATAACCTCTTTCTCCATTTTTCTTTGACTTACTGCTTTCCTCTCAATAACTGATCAAATATATATCTAGTGTTCAAAAAAGCTTAGTGCAATTTTCTTAAAATTTTAAGTATTTAGTGCTTTCCATATATAAGGCAGCAAAACCAAGTGGGCTAAGAGCTAACTTTGAATGAAGAAGACACAGACTCATGTTTCTTTTGATTCTGGACAAGTTATGTGATTATTTTGGGATGAGGTAGAGATGAATTCCTGCTAACAAGAACTTCCTTGATTCAAAACTGACATGTTTCTTAAAAAAGAGAGGTAAAACCTTTATTAACTTTCATATCTGTCATAAAGTTTTGAAGACAGAAGCCATGATGTTAACTCTAGTTCTCAAGGAACAGAAGCTGAAAAATGGAAGTGGAGATTTAGTCCATGACCTGAGAATCTGGGAAATAGTCTGCTGATTTAAGTCTTGCTAGATAGCTGTACTATCTGAATGAATATTCTCTTCCCCAGTGGGAGAAGTTCTTATTTTGATTTTCTTTTGAGACTTTTCTTATAGCAACAGAGAACCTCTCCTATCTATGTTGATGATTTTATCAAAGATTTTATTGCATTTAGAATAAATGTTCATTGGCTACCCTTTTCCATCCTCTTTTTAGAAATTTTTATTGTCTAGTATTGAGTTAGTGTTAAAGATTATTTCTCAATTTATGCAAGTTTTATGGGATTTAAAAATTGATGTTTATCAATATTATTATTGACTTAGAAATTCCCCCCCAAATTGTGTGTCTTTATTCAACTTTTCTCTTTTTTCTTTCCTTTTCTTCTTTTTCTCTTCTTTCTTTCCTTCCTGTCCTTTTTCTTTCTTTAGTACCACTAAATGGGCTCCTTCCTTTGCCCATCACTGCCCAGAGGCAAGATATATTATGTTTCACCTCTCTCCAGGGATCATCAATACCCTTAACGAGAATTGGGGTTATTTAAGCTCTCTACTACAGTCCTCTTTAATGGTGTTTCTACAAGTGTAAGGTCTGGATCTTCTGAAACTCAATTCCAGTTAACTAACTGATATTTGATTAGCTTTTGTAGATAAATATTTACTTCAAAGGTATAAAAAATATACCCAATTTAGCTTAAGTTCTTGTGGAACACAATCCTAAATTTTAAATGTAAATTAGGTCAAATTTCAACACCCTGGCTTCTCAGAACCACCCTACTGGGCTGGCTGAATCTATATTCTGCCTGCAATCTTGGCTCCAGGGTCTCCATGGCCTGAACTTCTGGTTTAGGAGACATCATTGGTGGGACTTAAAATTGAGTCCAAATGAAACAGAACAGAAACAAACAATACCTGGTCCATTTCTCAGAACTGTGATAAAGAAAATAGAGGAAAGTATGCTCCTTCCCTTTGTGTTCAGTTCATGGTGCTCACATTTTGGGTGAGTGTGATCTTCATCCACTGAGTGCAGTAGGAAAGAGAGAGACTATCCCAGTCACAGTTTGTAAAGAGTTAGTCTGTTTCCCCATTCTACCTATGAAGCCAATAAAGAGAGGCTGCTCCCACCCACATGGTAGGAGGATGCAGGGTGCCTTCATGCAAACAATTTAGCATGATCCAAAACCCTGTTAGCCTTCCTGCCCTTCTTCCTTTTTCTTTTCTTCTGTCTCTCTCTCTTTTTCCTTCTCCATTTCTTTCTTCCTTCTTTCCTTTCCTCCACTTTTCATTATTTCCTTTTCTTTCTTCATCTCTCCTTTTTTCTTTCTCTTCTCTCTTTCCCATTTTCTTTTGTCCACTCTCTTTCTTTCTTCCTCCATTATTTTTCACTTCCTCTCCATTTTCTTTCTTTCTTTTTCTTTTTATCTTCCTTCCTTCTTTCATTCCTTTCTTCCCACCTTTCTTGCTTTCCTTTTCTTTCTTTCCTTTTTCTTTCTTCTTTTTCCTGGCTCTCTCACTATACATACATACATACATACATACATACATATATATATATATAGTTCCCTACACTAATGAAAAAATCCAATCTAAAGAAAAGAAAAAAATTTTATTTATAGAAATCTATAACAATTGTTGCCAATAAAAGTCCAAGGTAGAGATGGCACTGGATTTCAGTGGAATTGGGGGCGGGGATGAGTAGTGCATGTAACATCTCTGAAGGGGAAATGTGTCCATAGAGTTTCTTTCTTTCTTTCTTTTTTTAAAATAGCATACCATTATTTTAACATGTGGACTACACTTGTGTAGCAGGCACATTGCCAACAGTCTTTCTTGAGCACAATCTAATCACTATCAATCACATTTTTTAGGTGGAAGCAGTATTTAATACAAGGAATGCAAATAAACGTGAAACAATCCTTGATGCTTGTTGATGGGTGTAGAATTGAGCCTATAACTATGCCCACATTTGCCTTTTATTATAAAAAATCCACAATGTGTTAAAGTGTGTTCCATTAAAAAACTTATGGTGCAGAGGGAATTGTTTTACATTTTACACCATAGCTTTAAAAATAAATCTTAAATGACAGTGCTTCGAATTTTCAGTGGTTCTTCAGAATCTCTTCAGCAATAGCAAATAAAGTCAACAGTATTCAGTGTTTGGCAGCCAAAGAATTTTGAATAAAGAGGGTTCTCTATAATTTGCTTGAATTTTTTACACAATTCTAACACTGTTAATCTCTAAGCTTTTTGTATTATGGATCATAAAAGTGGCATTTGAAATTTTTGCTTTTCCTAATTAGCAAAACATTTCACTATGACTAAAAATATGACCAATTTTTGTGAATGGTGATAAAATTGTATATGTATTACTTTTTAATTAAATTATTGATATATATTTATTAAGTGCAGTTTCTTCCACACTATTCAGATTTTTCTCCTGGGTGGCGAAGAGGATAGAGCACAGGGCCTGAGTTCAAAACCAGCCTCAAACAGTTTATAATTACCTAGTTGTGTGACCTTGGGCAAGTCACTCTTAACCCCATTGTCTTACATAAATAAAAATTAAAGAAGAAAAAAAAGTGTTTGTGTATGGTGTGGTTGGGAGGAGGGGAAAAAAGAGAGGAGAAATGATCAAGAGAGATACTTAGCAGTCTGATTAAACTCTCCAATCCACTTGATGAGATTATAGTGTGGAATTTTTTCAGAAGGAAGTACCTTCCTTGGAGAAAGACATGCCTGGCTATGTACCACATACCATCTCAGAGAGAACACAGGAAGTTTCTCTAATTGGGCTGCAGTGATTAGAATTTTTTCTTGGTGATTAGTTTATTGTGGCCCAGGAGGAAAGATTCTTTTAGAAAGAGTAGCCTGCCAAAAGAGCTCTATGAAAAAGTTCCATCTCCTTTGACCATTTGTTTTCCTCTCCTTTGAGTCTCTAGAACTGAGTGAAGCAAGAACAATTTTTCTCTACCTATTACCAGGAGGAGAAATGACAACTGAGAGCAAAAGAATTGGTGACATCAGAATAGACACAGAAGGGGATAAAGTAGCTCCATACATTAAATCATAGAATCACAAGAATGGATCTTAGAGATCATCGAATCTACACCTTTAACTCATAGATATGTAAACTGGGGAATCAGAGAAATTAAGTGAATAGTCCAAGGTAACAGAATGAGCATCTAGTGACCTAGAATTTGTATCTTGGTCTTCTTCTAAATTGGTGATCTTTTCACCATACCAGTGGTTCCCATTTAGTATCTGCTCATGTATCTTTTGGACAATTGCACTAAAAATGAATTAATGGTGCCCTGAGAAATACTAATTGCTCAATTAGATTACAAATATCTTTTCCACTGAGACAACAAGCATATATATATATATATATATATATATATATATATATATATATATATATATATATATGTTTGAAGCATCATGACTTTGTTTCTGCAGTGATTTAGAGGTTTTTTGAACAGAAGTTATCATTATAATTATAGTAAGCACTTAATGGAATAAATTTAAAAGAATATTATTAGTAGTAAATTACCCTGGGAGCTCATAACCCATTTTTGTTATTTCTGTTGTTGAAAGGAATTTGAAAATCAAAGAATATTGGTAATTACTGCACTACACTATGTTACTATTGAAATGTTTGAAATAATTCATTTAATCTCTAAACCTTTTTTTTCCACATCTTCCTTCAGGGGTTTTAGGTTGAACTTTCTACTTCATTATTGTACTGCTTTGACTTCTAAACTTTTTCAGTCAGCCAATTAACATTTGTTAAATACTGACTATGGACTAGCTGTTGTAACTAGTGCTGAAGATACAAAGTAAGACTAAGGACAGGTCCTGCTTTCAAGGATCTCACAGTCTAAGGGGGGGGGGGGGGAGATGATAAATGAACATCTATGTACAAACAAGATACAGTCGAAATAAATTAGAAATAATCAATAGGGGGTAAGATAGTTTGTTTTAAATCTCTTTTAATGCAACTATTTTCCCCCCTGTTGATTATTTCCAGTTGATTCTGATTGTCTTTCTTTGTATCTTCAGCACTTGGCACACTAATACATAGTCAAAACTTAAATGTTAATTGACTGAAAATGTTAAGAAATGAAACCAAAAATTCGACCTAAATCCCAAACTATATTTTAGAAGCTTGGAAAGCAAATAAATTAAAGCAGAGAGAAAACCCTGAAGGAAGAGGATGTGGAAAATTTCTGGACATCTATATGATCAAAAGAAGTCCAACCCAATAAGAGCTCCAGTTGGACCAAACATGAGACAGAAAATTTTTATATTGTTAAGAGAATGAATATCAGAACATTTAGGTCAAGGGAGGTAACTGAAACTCTAGTTTTTCTACAAAACTAGAAATTGGCAACTCTGGATAAGATTTATACTTAATAGTTCTACTCTTTCACAGTGGTGTATGAATTACTAGCAAAGCATTTATTTGATCACTCTCTAATATGTCTGATGGCATCTTTCTTAATAGAACACATCATGTATACACACATATGTAAATATATGCATGTACACACATACAGATATATCTAAATAGTGCAATATATAAAATACTAAATAATATGATTTGTACATATATGCATATATATGTGTGTATGTATATTTATATAATATATATGCATATACTAAAAGACAAGAACTCCAGTGACCCCTCCATTTATAGACTATGTATCTAATATAGATCTCTATACTTTACAGAAAGCATTCACAGATTGCATCACTCAAAAACTTCTGTATATATACATAAAAGAAAGTAACTATTTAGCTGGTGAGTTTTCAAAAAGTTTCCTAAATATAAAGAGTAAACAACATTGAGTTGCTGATTATTGACTAAAATATTTCTAAATGCTATAATATTTATACCACTTTTGTTCATTATCATAGTCTTTGAATTAATTTTATACTCATTGCTTATTCATGTACTATCAGCATACAAAATAGATCCCAGCATAATGAGAAAACTAGAGTATTTGAAATCTACATGGAGAATTGCTCTTTATTTTAAACATGTCACTAATACATCACAAGCAATTGTATATAATTCTGCATCTCTCAGTAAGACAATTTATGTCCACTATAGTTCTTCCTAGCCTTTAAATCCATTATAGTCACTCCTGAATAGAAATGAATATGATTTAAATTTAAATCACAGAGATAGTCATACCAAGACATCTTATTAATCACTTGATGTCCATGAATGACATAAAGTTATATGCTTCCATTGAAAGTACATTAAACAGCTCCTTTATCTCATGGAAATTTTCTCTAGAGGTATCAAAATGGCATTTGAAGTTTACAAGTGTAAAATTCTTAATGTGTTGACTTCTATGGAAATATACTAAATATGATTATATATGTATAACCTATATTGGATTACTCATTATCATTAGGGGGAGGGAAGGAAGGGAGGCAGAAAAATGTGGAACTCAAAATTTTACAAAATATGAATGTTAAAAACTATCTTTACATGTAATTGAAAAAAAAGAAAAAATAAATTCTATGTCCAAAATCTTAAAAAAAAAAACTTAATGTTTGCCAAGGAAGTTTAGAGACTAAAGGTTTTGAGTTTAAATCTGTAGGTCAAATTGAACCAATGGATAAGGAAATATTTGTACAGGATCTCTCCAGATAAGATCCATTGGATATAAGGGTATCAAGAAGAATCTTGGCTTATTTCTGTCTGTGACCTGGGAAATACAACTTTACAAGGTCAGAATCTCCCACTGTATCCAGGGTCATCTACAGTTGTCCTTTGTATCTAACCACTGGACCCATATGACTCTGGAGAAGAAAGTGAGGCTGATGACTTTGGACAGCACTGCCTCACTCAAATCCAATTCATATGCATATCATGATATCACCTCCTTTATGTCATGATCTTCTTTGAGAACAAAGGACAAAACATCAATCTGTTCATGTTAAGAGACTGACTAGGGTCAAGAAATCCATGCTAAATCAGAAAAATGTAGTTAGAACAATTAACATCTATATAATACCATTCTTAACATAGTTTTGGTGTGGAAAATTGAATAACATTGAGCTTGGAAGATATGAAAACAAAAATCCACATGATGCTAATGAAACAGTTTTATCACAGAAAAGGGAGAAAAAGAATTGATAGAGTATCTCAGAACACATGATAAGCAAGTAATATTTTCTGGAAATATTGTTGGAACAAGCAGACCTCACTTTTCAAAGTAATAGTAAAATCTATCAAGCATTTATCAAAGTGTTTTGCTCTGTTAATTAAAAGATATTGCATTTGCAGTTTCCACATGAACTCAATCAACAACATTTAGAAATGGAAATATAGAACAAATGACTGAGTCACAATATTTATTTAAAGAAACAAAGATTTACGAATTCAATTTGAGATCAGATCAATGCTATCAGAAATTCAAGAAAGGTTATTCTTAATTAAGCACAAAGATTATCAGCTAAGATTGGGGAAATGGAATAATGAAAAGTACAACATATCCTGGTTGCAAAAATTTACCATCTATTGTGTACCAAGAAAGACATGATCAAGTGACTAGATATATACCAAAAGACTGGATATATACCTTTACAAAACAACAAAGAACAAATCTGAAATTCCTTGAGAAATCAGTAAATAAACTGTACTGAGACTGGGTCATCATTATAGACAAAACTGTTGCCCACAATACTCTGGGATAACATTGATTATAAGATTTTTTTTTTGCAAGGCAAATGGGGTTAAGTGGCTTGCCCAAGGCCACACAGCTAGATAATTATTAAGTGTCTGAGATCAGATTTGAACCCAGGTACTCCTGATTCCAGGGCCGGTGCTTTATCCACTGCTCCACCTAGCTGCCCCACATTCTAAGATTTTTAATAGATGTCATCATACTATGAAGAAATGTGTTGTGAAAAGAGTGCTGAATTTGAAATTAGATGAGCTGAGTTTCTCTTCCACTTCTCCCATTTAACATTTATTTTAAAAATGATCTTGGACAATCCTCTTAATTACTTTGAGCTTCATATTGTCATAAAATGAAGTAGCTATGTATCACAGTGAATAGAACATTTGGTAGAGTCAGTAAGATGTAAGTTCAAATTCAGTCTCAAGACACTTACTACCTATATGAATCTGAGAAAGTCATGTATTCTTTCTTTGATTCAGTTTCCTCATCTGTAAAATGAGTATAATAACTTCACCTACTTTCCAGTATTGTCATGAATATTAAGTGAGATAATTAATTGGATTATTTCAACATTTCAAAGCATTACAGTATTGAGCAGTGATTACCAAGGTTCTTTGATTTTCAAACTCCTTTCAACAACAAAAATAACAAAAAATGAGTTATGAGACAAGTATTCATTATAGTTACAGTAAGCACTTAATGAATAAATTTAAAAGAATATTATAAGTAGAAAATACTCTAGGAGTTCATATTATATCTATATCAATAAATATATATGTAATATATGTTACATTACAGTTTACATAAAGTTGATACCTATCAGATACTCAAGAAAACATGATCTGGTGTCTAGAATTATATAGTACACATTAATTATCTTTTATGGAGTAACCTATGACAAATTCGTTTATTGAAATTATGTACTTTAAAAATTTACTAAAAATTCAGGCAATAAGTTGTACTGAAATCAGACAATTATCATGAACCTAACAGTTGCCCATAACTGCCCAGGCATAACATTGATCCCTAAAAACTTAGAATTTTGGGGTTTTTACAAGGCAATGGGGTTAAGTGACTTGCCAAAGGTCACTCAGCTAGGTAATTATTAAGTGTCTGAGGTCGATTTGAACTCAGGTTCTCCTGACTTCAGGGCCAGTGCTCTATCCACTGTGCCACCTAGCTGCAGCAACTTAGAATATTTTTGATAGATAATCACCATACCAAATCCTCATAATCTGCAAAGTATGGAAAATGAAATGATTTCAAAATTTAATGATTTAGCAGAAATTTATGGGAACAAGATGAGGTACAGGTCATACTGCCATCTTGAATTTTCTTGAGAATGATTACAAGATGAGTTTATATCTTAATACTTAATTTGGCTCCAAAATTTGAATATTTGATTCAATTTTATTCAATCTGAGTTCAAATACTGCATGTCATTTGTGTGTATGACCCTGAGACCATCACTTAACCTGTCAGGCTCAGTTTCCTCATCTGTATAGGATATAGTAACATCTACCTCTGATGTGAACCTGTCCATGAGGCAATAGAATGAAATATTTGTAAAATGCTTAGAAAACCCTAAAGCACTATATAAATGCTAGCTATTATTATTTATGATAGAAGGGACAATTTGTTGGAGAAGATAGGATGCAACACAAATTGCTACCTGTCCATATCCGCCCATCTTGTATAACTCTTTTCTATGTTTTTCAATAGGATTCACCCAACATACTCAGTCTTTCTTCTTTGATTTTTTTCCTGATAGCAACAGTATACCAGTGCAGCCCTCAGGCTAGTATAAGCAATCAGCTTTTTGATCATACATTTCTCTTATGACATCATTTACTATGGTTCTTTATAATTCTTCACTGGTTATATGTTGCAGTCTGTTCATTTGATCTTCTCAAATGCCCTTTATTTGTGTTATATTATATTATGTTGTATATCATATTATAGTAATTGTTTTTTATTTATTTTTATTTATTTTAGTTTTTGCAAGGCAATGGGGTTAAGTGGCTTGCCCAAGGCCATACAGCTAGGTAATTATTAAGTGTCTGAGGACGGATTTGAACTCAGGTACTCCTGACTTCAGGGCCGGTGCTCTATCCATTGTGCCACCTAGCCACCCCCTATAGTAATTATTTTTCATGTACATATGTATTATATTCATATTAAATTCTTTAGAGATGGAAGTGTTTCATGATTCAAAGCCAAATAACAATGATAGTAGAATATTGGTGTTTTAAAACAATGCGTCTTTGATTAGGGAGAAATTTGTGATCATAGAAAATCTTTGCAATATTCTGAAGGCAATTAAATTTGTTTTTCTCCCCATGTATTTCTGATTGATTTTGTCTATTTGTGTACCTTGTCAATAACAATAAGTATTCAATGAGCATCTACTCTGAACCAAGCACTGTCCTGGGTGCTGAAGATACAAACACAAAAAGTGAAAGAGTCTCTACTGTCAAGGAGCTTTCACCCTAATGGGAAAATTGTGTGTGCATGCATATGTGTCTCTATGTATACATACACACACACACACACACACACACACACTCATACAGAACAAATATAAAAAAACAGAAGAGAATTAGGAAGGCAAAGGTTATTAGTAGTTGGAATACATCAGCAAATACTTTCTTGCAGAAGGTAGTATCTGAGCTGATTCCTGAAGGAAGACAAGGATTCCATGAGTTGGTTATGAATGCATTCAAGGCATAAGAGAAGGTGGTCACTACAAAAATAAGAAGGGAGATGGAATGCTATGTGTAGTGAATAAAGAATCCAAGAGCATGTTTGAATCAGCTCATGAGCCATTTGTTAAATTATCAGGACAGAAGGATTCAGAAATGAATTTTACCAAACATTTAAGAACAATTAATACCAATAATATATCAACTTTGATTGTGTTGGAATACTATTGGGCTATAAGAACTGATGGGGAAGATACTTTTAGGAAAAAAATGGAAAGCCTTACATAAACTAATGCAAAGTGAAGTGAGTAGAACCAGGAGAATATTGTACATGGTAGCACAATATTGCACAAATAAGTAACTGAGAAAGACTTTGATCAAGACAATGATCTATGGGTACAGCTAGGTGGTGTAGTAGATAGATCACTGGCCCTGCAGTCATGAGGGCCTGAGTTCAAATTTGACCTCAGACACTTAATAATTGCCTAACTATGTGATCTTGGGCAAGTCACTCTTAACCCCATTGCCTTAAATAAATAAAATTTTAAAAATAATTATATAAGACAATTACAAAGGATCTGTGATGATAAAAATTGTCTACCTACAGAAATGTAAATTAAAGCATACTTTTACAATGTTTTATCTTCATTATTTTATTTTGTTTGTATTTTCTTTTGCAACATCTCTAATGGGGAAATATTTTTCATGACTTCGTATGTATAATCAAAATAAAATTTCTTGCCTTCTCAAAGAAGGGGAAGAGACAAAAGGGAGAGAGAGAATTTGAAACTAAACTTTAAAAAATTATTATTAAAGGTTTTAACATGTAATTGGGAACCATTTCCTTAAATAATAAAAGTAATTTTAAAAAATTTTCAGTATAGGACTTTATAATTTGTAAATTGGGAAACATTGCAAATTAAGACTTAGTTTTGCTGATTATCTAGATTTAAAAAAGATGGAGAAAATGTTAATAATTTAAATTGAACTTAAATTGTGTCATGTTTATACTTATTTTTTTTCCAGAGGGTCAGTTGTTAAGCATTTACTGGCTCACCTTTGGAAAATGTCATCAGATCTTTGATAAAGTTTTGATATTCAAGATTTAAAGATAATAGACATATATAAAATCAAAAGACATCCTACAACAAAAAAATGGAAAGATATGAAAAAGTAGTTCTTTAAAAAATTGCAAACTATTCACAACTATATGAAATAATGTTTGAAATCACTTAGTGATCAAAGAAGTGCAAATAAAAATAACCAATGTTTTATATCACAGCCAGAAATTTGGTAAAGATGACCAAAGATAAGAATAGTAAATGCTGAAGGAGTTATGGAGAAATAGGTGCATTGAAGCATCCAGGGAAACAATTTGTAATTATGCAAAGAAAGTGACTAAAATGACCATGGCCCTCAACTCAGATATTCTACTACCAGGCATACCCCAAAGAAATGTTTTGTATAACCCAAAATATTTAAAGCAACAGTTTTTGGTAGTAGCCAAGAACTGGACCTCATTGATTGGGGAATGCCTAATCAAACTGTGGTATATGAATATAAAAGTAAATTATTATACTGTAAAAAATGAAAAATATGATGAATGCAGAGAAATATGGAAATATTTTCATGAACTGATAAAGAATGAAGGAAGCAGAACTAAGAAAACAATATTTACAATGACTTTAGCAGCATAAATGGGAAGGACCAAAACCATAACACAATTGAAATAGATTAATATGAAATTATAAAGAATTAATTTGGCTCCAAACAAGAGAAATATGAAGACATTTTCTTTGGTTTCTCTGTAGAGTTCACAGTCCACAAGTAGGGACATTGCATATAATATCAGATTTTCTTTTGATATGTTGCTTAGTTTGCTGAATTTTTTCTCTTCTTTTTCCTTCTCTTTTTTTTTAAATCTTTAATATAAGAGCTAACTCTCCAGAATATGGGGAAAATTTAGGCCATGTAAAAACAAAATATATCAACAGAGATACCCTTAAAAAAGATAATTAGTAACTTTGGAGAAAGTTGTTTCAACTGAATGGTTAGGTCATACATCAAATTGCAAGGTTTTGAGGAATGAGTGAGTACAGAAGGTAAAGTAATGAAAATAGACAATATTTTTAGGAGTTTGGCTGAGAAATGGAAGAAAAATATGGCATAATAGTTTGAGGACATAAGATAGGAGAGAAGCCTGAACTTATTTGAAGGAGAGGAAAAGGAAACAATAGATAGGAAAAGCATAGAAAGGTGAGGATGGAAAGGAGAAGGAGACAGAGAGTAAGACAAAGACAGAAAAAAAGACTAAGAGGGACAGGGACAGAGAGAGACAGAATGACTGAGAAGTTCCATCTGCTGAAGAAGATAGGAAGGGATAGGATCAAAAGTCATACAGAAGAGTTGACCTTGGCTAGGAGAAAGGTTACTTCATTATCAGAAACTAGGGGAAAGAGGGAGAGAGTGAGAAATGTTGTTAAAGGTGATGTTAAATATTAAAATAGATGATGTTAAAATCTTTTGAGATAAAAATAAGAGAGAAAGAGGGAACTTATGGCAAATGGCCTCATTTTTCTCAATTAAGTAATATAATGAGGACTTCAAGTAATAGAGTAGAGAGGGTCTGTGGGAAGTATGAGAAAAGAGAGAGTTTGAAATACCTTCTGTGAGAAATGAATTAGAGAAATAACTAGGGAGGATTAAAAGGACTGCTTTGCTGCACTGAGAGTCTAGGTTGCACAGTTGTGTGACTTTTTCTAGTAAGAGTGGAAGAGGAGAATAATGGAATTAATCCAGGGCTGAGGTTTGGCAAGGATTGAGTTGCAACAGGATGAGAGAATGAGGGATTTGAAAGTGATGACAGTATAGAGTTGAATTATTTAACTATCGGGTTGAAATTGGTTATGTAGGAAAATGAAGTTAATGACAGTAAATCCTTATGAAAGTCCTAAGGGGAGGTGGGATTAGAGCTCTCAAGGAGGGCAAAAAGAATAGGTTTGGGAGGAATGAGTCATAGGGAGAGGGTTCTGGTAAGATAGAAGATGATCAGAATTTCATGTTGAAATCCTGGGTGTGACCACTTTGTATGTAGCAGTGAAAGAATAGGTCCTGGAATTTGGACAAGCTTTATTATTCTATTAATGAATCCTAACATCACTGAAGGTATAGAAGGGGCTTTAGTCACCATGTTGTTGGCATCTTCCCTTTGTGGGGTAAGTGAAGAACTTAATTTGCCTTTTTTCAAGTGACTGTGAAAAAATGTTCTCGTTTCATAATCAAGTTATTGGGAGCTCATTATTTTCCATCAAAAAAACTCTTGAATTTCAGCAGGGAGGACTTATAAAACTGATATCTATTAGTTAGACTGATGGGAAGAGAATTATACTCTCATTTTATAGATAAGGAAACTTTTACTTGGGTCACAGGTATTAAATTAAAGCAAGATGAGATTTCCAATCCAGATCTCTGACTCTAAATTCAGTGCCTCCTTTCATTATGCCAATAGGTAGGTTCATAGATTTGCTACATTTAGAATTGGAAGGAATCTCAGAGGTCATCTAGCCCATTAATGCCATTTTACAGATGAGTAGAAAAGAGGCTGAATTAAGATTCAAACTTATATCCTCTGGACTCCAAATGCAGCACTCATACCACTAGGTCTGATGAAAAATGGTTCTGGCCCCTTTACTGTAATTCTTGCTCTACCGATTGTTTCTACTGAGGGCTGACAAGAAAACCAAAATCCATGAAGACCAAGATTTCAAACAACAATGATTCTGAAATGAAAATTCTAAACATATTTATTGTGAAAATGCCAACCCTCCTGCTGGCTTTAGGCAAAATGATTTTTTTGTTAAGTTCAAAAAAAAAGGAAGCATGAAATCCTATTGGCCTTTGCCAATGCTAAGATGCTTTGGGTTCTCATTGTAAAGAAACTCTGGAGGCAGTAGAGACCATGGAAGGCATGCTAAGTTTAATTGGAATTGTATGGAACTATGAGCCTTCATCCTTCCAATCTTCACCATGATCTCTATGGCATATTCCTTCTTTATTCTATGTGGGGAGCCTGGGGACATCAACAAAGGTTCTCTTTATGGATAACAAATGTAGAGTATGGAACCCAAGATCTAGGCTGGGGGAAGTGGCAAAGTTTGCCATGGTCCAGTCATACAATCTGGCTATCACAGACCATCTTTAATACCATTCTGTGAATTTTTAGAGGACACACACCTATTTATCAAATATTTCATGCCTGGTGAAATTTTGTGTCTCACATTCTAGTTTCTTATTGCTCACAAAATCAAGGAATGCAGTTCCATGGACATGAAAATTTTGAGTAATGGAGGACTTATTGAGTTGAGATCCAATATTAGTCAATCATGAAGACCTAGAAAAATATATTTGGGAGATAGAAATCCAGTGTAAATATCTAGCTAGCTAGCTATAGCAATCATAAGCATAGGGATTACATATATCTTGTTTGTACATATGACTTACATAATTATATGATATATATACATAATAAACTCAAACTATATACATATATCTATATCAAACTACATACACATATATGTTTATATATATATTTATGTAGATATATCCATATATAGATATAGATATATGTGGACAAGAATAGTTTCTTAACAAATCCTGAAGTCCTAGTTACCCACAAAGGGAGGGAGTTTCATGTACTGTGAGAATCCATAGGCCTACAATTGAGAGGAACAGGGTAAATATTAAGTCTAGGAGCATGGCAGGATAGGTTGTGGTTTACAGGGTGCTCCTTTCCTTAGAACCAAGGATTTGAACAAGATGCCAACTTTTTACCTTCATAAGTAGAGACTTCAACAGTAATTTCATCAAACATTTATTCAACATCTATATGTAAACTGATATATCTTTACTGTCTCCTTGGCTATTGGATCTTTCTCTACTGTCTATAAACATAACCAGGTCTCCCCTATCCTTAAAAAAAAAACCAAAATTTGTCCTTGATCCTGCTATACTCTTAAATTTTTGTCCTATATCAACTTTCCCTTTTTACCAACACACTTCTAGAAAGAGATTTTCTATACTCATTGTTTTCATTTCTCAAATCTAGCTCACTATTTTCAATCCCTTGCTCTCCAGCTTTCCCCCATCCCTGGTCCCACCCCATTCTTCTAAAATTTCTACAGATGATTCTTAATTTTTAAATTTGATGTCCTTTTCTCAGTCTTCAACTTCCTTGGTCCCTCTGTAGTTTTGCATTGGTAAGTACTTCTCCCCATTTCCTGAATTCTCTCACCTTCCTTGGCTTTCATGACAACTCTTCTCTGATTACTTTGTCTCTGATTACTTTTCTATACTATCATACCCATCTCCAGCTTTCCCAGGGATCTCATCAATTCCCATGGGTTTCATTATTGTGTCTAAGCAAGACAATAAGCATTTATTAAATGCCTTCTATGTTCAGTCAGAATGTGCTGGGATCAGGACAAAAATAATTCCTGTCCTCAAGGAGTTCACAATCTAATGGGGGTAATAATATACAAACAACTATAGAGAAACAAGACAAGATAAATCTCCATGCCTTTGATTGCTATATATGCATAAGTATAGTTTATATTTATTATGTATATATGTCATATAATTATGTAAATCATATATACAAATAAGATATATCCTTATGCTTATGACTGCTATATATATTTATATATACAATTTATATGTATAGCTAATAATGTATATTTTATGCATAATTGTTTGTTTATAAGCATATGTAAATACATATACATGTAAGCAGGTATATATATATAATATATATATATTTTATATATATATATATATATATATATATATATATATATTTAGGCTATGTATACAGCCTTAATCTCTCTTTTGACTCCTACCTCAAATAGTCAATCAACTGCCTTCATAAATTGCTCATAAGAAGGATGAAGACAGAAAAGAATAATAGATTTAGTAAAAAGAAGCTCCTTCCTAACTTTTGTCAGAGAAGCTGCAGTAAAATGGAAGAAATAAAATTCATTTCCATAGGGTTGAGAAGCTAGTGAATGCTAAAGAAGCAGAGACAATGAAGGGAAATTTCTCACAGAAATTTGGCAAAAAAAGATTAGTTTGGCATTATGGCAGATCAGAAAGAGAAGAGAAAATTTTAATAGGATAGGTGTGGTTTGAGTGGCTCTGGTCATGAGTATTGGGTCTGGAGGCAGGAAAACTTATCTTCAGTTCAAATCTGCCCTCATACATTTACTAGTTGTGGTGTCCAGTTTCTCATCTGTAAAATAGAGTTAGAAAAGAAAAACCCCAAATAGAGCCAAAAGAATTGCACATGATTGAAATGTCTGAACAAAAGCAACAAGATTTGAATATAGGAGAAAATTAAATAGATATAAAGGCTGAAAGTTGGAAATTACTTAGAGGTTATCCAACTAGCCTCTCACTTTGAGATTTCAGGAGAGTAAGTGATTTGGTCAAGGTTATACAAAGCAAATGACAGAGTTAAGATTCAAACCCATATCCTCCAAGTTCAAATCCATCTATCTTTCCCCTGTACCTCTATACAAGAAGGAGAAATTGTGATAAATTAAATTTACTAATTTTGAGGGATGATACCCATTATTTTCATTAGGAGATAAGTAAATAGCCATTAATCTAACCTAGAAAAATCATATCTGATATCTGGACCAATGTCACTATGATATAAAATCTAAGATCCCTTTTCAGAAATCAGGTCTAGCACTATATCCATGGAACCACCTAACAAATTTGCAGACAAATTATAAAAGACTCATGTCCTATTGGGGAGGGGATCATAGATCTCAACAGGTGTTGAACAATTCCAAAGAAGTCCAAGACTCAGCTAGGGAGTTGTAGTCTACCAAGTATTGTGGATTTGGTCTAACAGTGAGGGAAGTTAGAGTCTCCAAAACTGATAGGAGAATGATATATTTAGAGCTGGAAGGGACCTTAAGGTTCTTTATCCAACTTCCACTTTTTTTAATCATGAAAAAAATTATCCAAAAGAGATAAGAAGTCAGCATTTAGGAGTAGCTAAGAGGTTCAGAGCACTGGGAGCTAGGCCAGGAAACAGCAAAACTTGAATTTAAATCTGGCTTCAGAAACTTTGTAACTCTGAGCAAATCATTTAACTTCTGTCTGCCTCAGTTTTTTTCAACTATGGACTAGGGACAATTATTGGACTACCTCCGTATAGGGACAGCGTTCTATAAATAGAAAATTAAGTTGGGAAGACTGGAGTACAAATCTATCCTCAGATATCTATTAGTTATTGACCTCGGGCAATTCAATTAATCCCTATTAAAGATTCCTCAACTGTAAAATGGGCATAATATCATAAACAGTACCTACTTCTCAGGTGGAGAGAGTCAAATGAGAAAATATTTTGTAAAGCGCTTAATATATTGACCAAACTTAAGGCCTCCAGAGCCATTGTGCTGACCTCATTGCTATGCGCTTGTGAAACCTGGACAGTCCACCAGACCATGTCAGGAAACTGAATCACTTCCCATTTAAATTGTCTTAGGAAGATTCTGAAGATCACCTGGCAGGAGAGGATGCCAGACACTAAGTTCCTTTATCAAGTTAAACTGCCTAGCATTCCAGCATTACTACAGAGAGTGCAACTGCAATGGGCTGGACACGTTATAAAGCCAGATGAATGAATGCCAAAAAAAGGAAAAAACAACAACTATTTTATGGAGAACTCACAAAGGGGTCAGAAGATGCAATACCAAGACACCCTGAAGGTCTCATTGAAGAACTTTAGAAGACCACTGAGCACTCTATGAGGAAGGCAGAATTGAAGCAGGTCAAAGGAAATGTGACATCTGTAAGTTGAGACTACCCACCCTAGGTTTTCACCTGGACTATTTGTGCCTGACCTGTGGTAGAGCATTCCGAGTTTATATTTGTCTGATCACACAGTGTATTTCTCAAACATAATGATGTCATTGTGGCCTTCTTCAATAACAAAGGACAAGAACTAACCAATGAACTATAGTGTCCTGGCACAGTCATTGTGCCCATGCTCCATGTTGATCTTAATAGGGAATAAATTGATACTGAGAGAAATAAATTGTCCTTGGGAGAGAGAGAAAAAGAATTTTTATTATGGCCAATCATTATATTATATAAACCTAAATCAGTATATTATGAGTAGGACACCATCCCTCTCTGAAGAATGTCTCCCGGGCAAGACCATGACTTGTTGAAATAATGTTAGTGGGGCGGCTAGGTGGCATGGTGGATAAAGCACCGGCCCTGGAGTCAGGAGTACCTGGGTTCAAATCCGCTCTCAGAAACTTAATAATTACCTAGCTGTGTGGCCTTGGGCAAGCCACTTAACCCTGTTTGCCTTGCAAAAAAAACCCCTAAAAACAAAAAAGAAATAATGTTAGTGACTTTCCTTCACTGGCTACTTCTACTTCTGACAGAAGACTATAACGGAAATGCCTGGGTACTTCTTTCTTGGGGCTAGGATTTCAGGGATTATATATTTCTCTTGCCAATTAGGATTATCAAAGGTAGCCAAAGATTCTATGCTATGAATAAGAGTCAAGGTAGGCTTATTATAACAAGTACCAGGGTGACACAAGGGCTGATCTGTAATGGATAATGACTCCTAAATAGGGCAGCCAGGTGACAAAGTAGTTATAGATTCATCTTCCTGAGTTCAAATCTAGTCTTACATACTTACTAGCAGTGTGACTCTAGGCAAGTCATTTAATCTTGGTTGCCTCAGTTTCCTCATCTGTGAAATAAGCTAGAGAAGAAAATGGCAAACCATTTGTACCCTTACCAAGAAAATCCCAAAAGGAATGATAAAGAGATGGACATGTCTAAAAGGATTGAACAACAAATGACTCCTAAAATAGCACTGTATAGTAGGCAGCTAGGTGGCACAGTGGTTAGAGCATAGTGGAGTCAGGATGACCTGAGTTCAAATGTGACTTCAGACACTTCATAATTACCTAGCTGTATGACCTTGGGCAAGTCACGTAGCCCCATTGCCTTACAAAAACCAAAAAATAAAATAAAATAGCACTATATTTAGAGTCAAAATACCTGGTTCAAATCTTAGTTATTCCATTTATTAATTATGTAGATTGCCTCTAAGACTCTTTCCCCTTTAAATCCTCTGATTTAGCCCTCTGGGCTTAGAGGGAAAAAAAACTGTGCCTACCATGACTCTATAAAGTAAGTAGGTAGTATACAAGTATTATTTTCCCTGTTCGCATATAAAAAAGCAAGCTTGCAAGAGTCACCAGTCCATAAGCCATAGAGCCAAGATTCAAATTCAGATGTTTCCTAAAGTGCAAATCTGACCAAGTCACTTCTGAATTCCTTCAGTGACTCCCTTTTACCTCCAGGATCAAATCATCTGCCCTCTTTGCCTGTGATTCACTCTTACCCCATTTTCAACTCTTCTACCTTCATCAAAGTCCTTTCCCTATGAAAGTCTCACACTTTAGCTAACTGCTGAGAAAATAAAGGCAAAACAACTTGTATGGGGACTTCTGGCCAAGATGGTGGAGAGAAGACAGACACTGTTCTAAAGTCTCTTGATCTTCCCTCATAAGTAATATGAAACAAACCTCTTAACATAAACCCAATCGACAAAACCCAGAAAGAAAAGCTAGGAGAAGAACATCTACCTCAGTATTTGTCTTCCCAGATAGTGGGTGAGTCCAGACACAGAGGGCAGACTCTGCCAGGAGCACTGGGGCTGGGAGCCTGGATTAGCCTTGGAGTAGCCTGCTTACTGATGGGGCTGGAGCCCGGGAGCCTGAGGGCCTGAGAATAGGACTGGCTTGTTCAGCAGAGAAGCTAGAGCCTGGTTGACTGTGGGGACTTGGGTCAGTTAGGGAGCAAAGGAATTTGTGGTGGCACTGACCACCTGGAGCAGACCTCAGTGCTGGAGGGGGAGTTCCAGTGTGGGAGAGCTGCAGACATGGATGCCTGGACTCCTCTGGTCAGGAGGAACTCAGAATCCACACCTTCATTTCAGCTGAAGCCTCTTCCCAGAACAAACACAATTACAGACTACTTCTGCCCCAGGCTCAGGTGTATGAGCAGCAGAACCACCTAAACTGACAAAAGGGAGAGTGATCACCTCACCCCAGGGTATAGCCCACCACTGATCAAAGACAAAAGTATTTAACAGCTTCAATCACTCCCTCCAGGCCAAGGGAGAGGGCCTCAATCAAGGTCAAAGACACTCCAGAGAAAGCAGCCATCACCCCCTACTGGCCAGATGGAGATATTGCACTCAGTGAGTAAAGCTTCTAAGGGATCCCAACACCAAATCTTGGTGAACCAGGCCCTTCCCAACACAACATCTTAGTAAAATGAAGAAGGGGGGGGGGGCATAGAAAAATTCCTAGAAAGAAAAGAGCCTAACTCAGAGACCTAGAACCTCTGAGAAGAATATGATCTGACCTCCAGCACAGAAAGACTTCCTTGAAGAAATAAGGAAGGAGTTTAAAAATCAATTGGAAAATTTGGGAGATACAACACCTTGCAACAAGAAAACAAATCATTGGAAAATACAATTGGACAAATGCAAAAAGAAAATAATTCTCTCAAAACCTCAATTGGCCAAATGGAAAACTCATTCAAAATAGAATTGACCAATTGGAAAAGGAGTTGCAAAAGATAAATGAAGAAAATTCTTTTCTAAAAAAAAAAGAATGGAGTCTATGGAAATTAATGACTCCATGAGATGGCAAGAGTCTATTAAACAAAACGAAAAAATAGAAAAAAATAGGAGAAAATGTAAAATACTTCATCAGCAAAACCATTGACCTTGAGAATAGATCAAGAAGGGACAAACCTGAGATTCATAGGTCTTCATGAAAACACTGAACAGAAAAAAATCCTGGGCTTAATTTTACCGGATTTAGTGAAGGAAAATTGCCCAGATATCATAGAACCAGAGGGTAAAATAGTTATTGAAAGAATATATCAATCCCCTATGGAAAGAGATCCTAAAATGAAAACACCAGGGAATGTTGTGGCCAAATTCCAGAACTATCTGATAAAAGAGATAATCCTGGAAGCAGCCAGAAAGAAACAATTAAATACCAAGGAGCCACAGTAAGGATTACACAGGACCTGGCTGCATCAACATTAAGGGCTCGAAGGGCTTGGAATGAGATATTCCGAAGTGCAAGGGAGCTTGGAATGCAGCCAAGAATCCACTATCTCACAAAGCTGAGCCTTCTCTTTCAGGGAAAAGATGGACATTTAACAAAATGGAAAAATTCCAACAATTCCTGATGAAAAGACAAGAGTTAAATAGAAAATTTGGACATCAAACAGTAGGTTCAAGGTACATATGAAAAGATAATAAAAAAGGGGGTGGTAAAGAAAAAAACTACTATCCAATAAGATGAAACTGGTTATATCCCAGCATAGGGAAACGATTCTCATAACTCTTGAGAATTGTAACTCTAACAGAGAGAATATACTTAACCAGAAGTGATGGACACTCATGACTTATCCATGAGACTGCTATCCAATGGAATACTTGGAAGAAAGACTCTAGTAACTCTCAAGAATTGCAATTCTATCAGAGACAATATACTTAGCCAGAAGTGATGGATACTCAGGATTTTCTATAACTCAGATAGAATGATTTAAAAACACTTCCTCTTTAAAAAGGGGGGACAGGAAGGAGACAGGAGGATGGTGGGAATTGAAAGGGGTGAATCTCATTGAGAAATACAAAAGACTTATTGTTATAGAGGGGAAGAAGGGAGGAGATGAGAAACACCTCAATCCTCTCATCAGACTTGGCTTAAAGTTAATTTAAATACACACTCAGTTAACTTAAAAAAGAAAAGCTTACCTTTCAAGTATTAAAAGGGGAAAAGGGGAGGGGGGACGTAGATAGGGAGAGGGGAGAAAAAGGTGAACTACCAGAAGGTAGGAAAGGAAAAAAGGGAAAGGGGAAAGAAAGGGGAGGGAGTAGATATAGGAATGCAAATACACTGAAGGTGGCAGTATTCAGAAGCAAAATACTGGGGAATACAGATAAAGGGGAAAAAAGGAGAAAAATACAGAGGAAAGATAGCATGGAGGGCAATAAAGAGTTAGTAATTATAACTTTGAATGGTAATGGGATGAATTCTCTCTTAAAATGTAATCAAATAGCGACTTGATAAAAAAAACAGAATCCTAAAATATGCTGCTTACAAGAAACTCATTTGAAGCAGAGAGATACATATAATGGAAAAAGGTTGGAACAAAATATATTTTGCTTCAGCTGAAGTGAAAAAAGCAGGAGTAGCAATCCTTATCTCAGACAAAGCAGCTGCAAAAATAGATAGCTTTAAAAGAGATGAGGAGGGGAATTATATCCTCCTAGAAGGTACCATAGACAATAAAGTGATTTCAATACTGACTATGTATGCACCCAATGGTATAGCATCCAGATTCCTAGAGGGGAAGCTGAAATAACTATAGGAAGACATAGAGAGCAAAACTCTACTAGTGGGAGACCTCAACCTCCTGCTCTCAGATTTAGATAAATCTAATCATAAAATAAACAAGAAAGAAGTTAAGGCGGTAAATAGATTGTTAGAAAACCTAGATCTGATAGACTTAATGGAGAAAAGTGGATGAGGATAGAAAGTAATATACCTTTCTTTCTGCAATACATGGCACTTACACACTTGACCATGTACTAGGGCATAAAACCCTAATAATCAGTTGCAGAAAGGCAGAAATAGTGAATACATCTTTCTCAGATCATAATGCAATAAAAATCATATGCAATATTGGGCCAGGGAGATATAGAACCAAAACTAATGGGAAACTGAATAACCTCATATTAAAGGCTGAGTGGATAAAACAACAAATTATAGAAAGAATTAATTATTTTAACCTAGATAATGAAAATGATGAAACAACATACCAAAACTTATGGATTCACTCAAAGTGACTGTCAGGGGTTATATTATATCTTTAAATGCTTACATGAATAAATTAGAGAAAGAGGAAATCAATGAACTAAATATGCAACTAAAAAAATAGAGGGGGCAGCTAGGTGACACAGCAGATAGAGCACCTGCCCTGGAGTCAGGAGTACCTGAGTTCAAATCTGGCCTCAGACACTTAATAATTACCCAGCTGTGTGGCCTTGGGCAAGCCACCTAACCCTATTGCCTTGCAAAAAAAATAGAGAAAGAACCCCCAATTAAAACCCCCAATTAAATATCAAATCAGAAATTCTAAAAATTAAAGGAGAAATCAATGAAATCAAAAGCAAGAAAACTATTGAACTAATAAAACCAAGAGTTGGTGTTATGAAAATAACCAATAAAACTGATAAACCTCTGGACATTTTGATTAAAAAAAGAAAGAAGAAAACCAAATTGCTAGTACTATAAATGAAAAAGGTGAACTTACCATCAATGAGGAGGAAATTAAAGTAATAATTCAAAATTATTTTGCCCAGCTCTATGCCAATAAATTTGACGATCTAAGTGAAATGGACAAATATTTACAAAAACATAAGTTTCCCAGGTTTAAATGAAAAGGAGATTAAATACCTAAACAACCCTATCTCAGAAAAAGAAATTCAATGAACCATTATTGAACTCCTTAAGAAAAATTCTCCAGGGCCTGATGGATTCACAAGCGAATTCTACCAAACATTTCAGGAACAATTGGTTCCAATTCTATATAAACTCTTTGGAAAAACAGGTGAAGACTGAACTCTGCCTAATTCTTTCTATGACCCCAATATGGTGCTGATAACTAAACCAGGAAGAGATAAAACAGAGAAAGAAAATTATAGAGCTATCTCCATGAGGAATATAGATGCCAAAATCTTAAATAAAATCTTAGCAAAATGGTTACCACAAGTTATCACTAGGATAATACATTATTGAAAAAGTAGGATTTATCCCAAGAATTCAGGGTTGATCCAATATTAGGAAAACTATTAGTATAATTAATTATGTCAACAACGAAACTATCAAAAAGCATATGATTATATCAATAGATGCTGAAAAAGCTTTTGACAAAATCCAGCATGCATTCCTACTAAAAACACTAGAGAGTGTAGAATAAATGGACTGTTCCTTAAAATAATAAGCAGTATCTACCTGAAACCATCAACAAGTATTATATTCAATGGGGAGAGGTTAGAGGCATTCCCAATAAGATCAGGGGTGAAACAAGGATGCCCATTATCACCACTACTGTTTAATATTGTATTAAAAATATTAGCTTCAGCTATAAGAGAAGAAAAAGAAACTGAAGGAATTAGATTTGGGAAGTAAGAGACAAAACTCTCACTCTTTGCATATGACATGATGGTCTACCTAGAGAATCCCAAGAAATCATCCAAAAAACTACTGGAAACAATTAGCAATTTTATTAAAGTTGCAGGATATAAAATGAACCCTCATAAATCCTCAACTTTTCTATATATGACTAGCAAGATATAGCAGGAAGAGATAGGAAGAGAAATCCCATTCAAAGTAACCTCAGACAAAATAAAATACCTGGGAGTCTATTTGCAGACTCAGAAACTTTGTGAAAACAATTACAAAATACTTCTCACACAAATAAAATCAGATTTAAATAACTGGGTAAGTATCAACTGCTCATGGATAGGTAGAGCTAATATAATAAAAGTGGCAATTCTACCTAAACTACCTGTTTAGTGCCCTACCAATCAAAATTCCAAAAAATTACTTTAATGAATTAGAAAAAGTTGTAAGTAAATTCATGTGGAGAAATAAAAAGACAAAAATTTCCAGGGAGTCAATGAAAAAAAGTACAAAAGAAGGTGGCTTAGCCCTACCAGAGCTAAAATTATATTATAAAGCATCAGTCATCAAAACTGTTTGGTATTGGCTGAGAAATAGAGTGGTAGACCAATGGAACAGATTAGGTGCAATAGCAGGAAATGATTATAGAAATCTGCTATTTGATAAACCCATAGAGTCCAGTTATTGGGATAAAAAAATCTCTCTTCAATAAAAGCTGTTGGGAAAATTGGAAGTTAGTATGGAAGAAACTTAGAACAGACCAACACTTCACACCCCATACCAAGATAAGATCAAAATGGATACAGGATTTAGACATAAAAAACAATATTATAAGCAAACTGGAAGATCAAGGAGTAGTTTGCCTGTCAGATCTATGGAAACGGAAGCAGTTTATGATTAAGAAAGGGATCGAAAACATCACTAAAAACAAACTAGATGATTTTGATTACATTAAATTAAAAAGCTTTTGCAAAGACAAAATCACTGTAACCAAGATCAAAAGAAATGTAGTAAACTGGGAAACAATCTTTACAACTAGTATTTCTGACAAATGACTCTAAAATATACAGAGAAATGAGTCAAATTTTTAAAAAACAAAAAAAGCCATTCCCCAATTGACAAATGGTCAAAGGATATGCAAAGGCAATTTACAGATGAGGAAATCAAAATGATCCATAGTCATATGAAAAGTTGCTCTAAATCATTACTTATTAAAGAAATGCAAATTAAAGCATCTCTCAGGTACACCTCACACCTCTCAGACTGGCCAATATGACCAGAAAGGACAATGATCATTGTTGGAAGGGTTGTGGGAAATCTGGGACAGTAATACATTGTTGGTGGAGCAATGAACTCATCCAACCTTTCTGGAGAGCAGTGTGGAACGATGCCCAAAGGGCAACAAAAATGTGCATACCCTTTGATCTAGCAATACCACTACTGGGTATTTACCATGAAGAGATTATGAAAAAGGGTAAAAACATCACTTGTACAAAAATATTCATAGCAGCCCTGTTTTGTGGTGGCAAAGAATTGGAAATCAAGTAAATGTCCTTCAATTGGGGAATGGCTTAGCAAACTGTGGTATGTGTATGTCATGGAACACTATTGTTCTATTAGAAACCAGGAGGGACAGGAATTCAAGGAAGCCTGGAGGGATTTGCATGTACTGATGCTGAGTGAGATGAGCAGAACCAGAAAAACACTGTACACCCTAACAGCAACATGGGACTGAAGATCAACCTTGATGGACTTGCTCATTCCATCAGTTCAACAATCAGGGACAATTCTGGGGTATCTGCAATGGAGAATACCATCTGTTTCCAGTGAAAGAATGGTGGAGTTTAGGGTAGGAAACCCCATTATTTTACTGTCTCATTCTTCTTTCATAATTTCTCTCGCATTACATTCAACTTAGATCAATGTATACCATGGAAACAAATGTAAAGACTAACAAATTGCCTTCTGTGGGGGGTGGGGGGAGGGAAGTAAGATTAAGGGAAATATTGTAAAACTCAAGTAAAATCTTTCAAAAAACAACTTGTATGAAATAGAATTCATCATCTTCCTTCTCCATAAATATGCTTATGGCCTCCAAAATGGTATAGAGGTGATGGAAGCACAAAGAGGCTGTTGCATATCCATCTAAGTTAAGAAGAAAGCCTATCAAGCTCTGATTGCAATGGATCTGAGAATCTGCATATATATATATATATATATATAATATTAATAACATCTGATTTTATGCAATACTTTTTTGATTTTCAAAGTATTTTATATCCCAGTTGAACCTTGCAGTCACTTTGTGAAGTAAGTTATGCAATTATTGCTATTGTTGTGTTTTAATCATGTCCAACTCTTTGTGAACAAATTTGAGATTGACAAAGATGCTGCAGTGGTCTGCCATTTTCTTCTCCAGCTAATTTTTCACAGATGAAAAACTGAGGCAAATAGAACTGTATGTTGTCCAGGGTCACACAGCTAATCAGTCTCTAAGGCCAGATTTGAACTTAGAAAGATGAGTCCTCCTGACTCCTGGTTCTGAACTTTATCTACTGCATCACCTAGCTTCCTTGTAAAGTCCTTTTTCAGCTCTAAATCTATAATTCTGATTCCTCCTTATTATTTCTCACACATTGGGGGAAAGAGAAAAGCAAAACATGAAGGTGTACTATTTAACAAGAATGAAACTTTTGAGCACAAGCATTTGATTCTAAAATGTCATTTACAAACAATTTCACCTCAGTCTTTTTTCCAACATTTTATTTGAGACTTTGTGATCTGTTTCAGTTAATGAAATCTCTTTAGTTTTCATTGGTGTCAGAGAACATTGTCTATGGACATTCAATGAATAATTAAGAATTAGCAATGATAAAAATCAATGATTGTATCACAAAATGAACTTTTCATGTTTTGATAAGTGCAGTATCACATGAATTATTTATTCTACTTCATGGCATATTTCGGAAAAGTAACAAAGATTTAGTAATTCAGGGCCACTGCCTACCTCTCTGCTGGTAAATGCTATTCCATTTATATACACAACATCTATCATTATTGTCTCAGAAGCTTCATACCATATGGTGAGGAGAAAAAGGAAATAAAGGAAATAGCTTATATATATATATATACATATATATATATATGTTATGTGTGTGTATGTCTATGTATATTTATATATGTGTATATATAGTGTCCTTTCTAATATGCCATAGAAGATTGCTGGTAAAATTATATAAACAATTGAAAAGCATTACAGTAAATTTTACAGCATGGAGCTAAATTGTTCAAATGGAAATATTCTACTTAATCATCAGCCTCCAAAAATTAGGGGAAAATAGAAATCTTTCCATGTCAGTTAAAACCTTATTTATTCTTTTATAAAGTGACTTTCTGACTTTAAGATTAGGTGATACAGTTTTGTTAACATTTTATTTGTTTCCCAATTATATACAATAGTAATATGTACCCATCATTTTGTGTAAGGCTCTGAATTCTACAATTTTTCCCTGCTCCTCCCTTCCCTCTCCATCCCCCCAAGGCTGTCTGACAGTCTCTACATTGTTTCCATGCCATACATTGATGTAAATTGAATGTTATAAGAGTAAACATAAGAATAAACATAACCCCCACTCCCCAAGAAGATGGGAAATGTCAAGAACAGAGAGAGAGAGAAAAAAAATGTATTTTAGCCTGTGTTCAGATTTCAAGGGCTCTGTCTCTGGGGTGAGTTGCTTTCCCTATCATAAATCCACCAGAGAAGTTGCTTCAATATTTTTCCCTCAGTTGCTATTACTAGTTGCATCCCCACTCTATTTCTCCCCACTCTCATTTATTCTATTCTCTCTCTCCTTTCATCCTGGCCCTGTCCAAAAGTGTGTTGCATCTAAGTACACTCTCCCTCTATCTTCCCTCTCTTCTGTCATCTATTCCCCCCTTCCCTCTCCCCATTCCCCCCTCATCCCATCCCTTTCCTCCTATCCTTCTCCAGGGCAAGACAGATTTCCTCACCCTATTAAGTGTGTATGTTATTTCCTCCCTGAGCCATTTCTGATGAGAATGAAGGCTCAGTCATTCCCCCTTGCCTTTCCCCCCCTCTCCTCCACTGAAAAAGCTATTTCTTGACTCTCATGAGAAATCTCTCAGTTTCTTTTTCATTTCCTTTTCCTTCCTCCCAGTACTTTCTCCCATTGCCCATTGACTCCATCCCTTTACCACATCATACCATTATATTCCATTTCTTCCTATGTCCTGTATATATGTGCTCCTTTTAACAGCTCTTATAAATGAGAAAGTTCATATGAGTTATCAATATCTTCTTCCCATGCAGGAATACAAACAGTTCAACATCATCAAGTTCCTCATAGTTAGTTCCTCTCTTCCACTTTCTCTATGGTTCACCAGAGTCCTGTACTTGGAGATCAAACTTTCTGTTCAGCTCTGGTTGTTTCAATAGGAAAGTTTGAAAGTCCCGTTTCATTGAAAACCCATCTTTTCCCCTGAAAGAGGATGTTCAGTTTTGCTGGGTAGGTGATTCTCAGTTGTAAACCAAGATCTTTTGCCAGCTTTTAGAATTTTCTCTTTTTCTTTGGGGATCCCTTTTGGGGGGGTGGTGACCAGTGAATTCTCTTGATTTCTATTTTACCCTCTGCTTCTAAGATCTCGGGGCAATTTTGCTGTATTATTTCTTGAAAAATGAAGTCTAGGCTCTTCTCCTGGTCGTGGCTTTTAGATAGTCCAATAATTTTCACATTATTTCTTCTGGATATGTTTTCAAGGTTGATTGTTTTTCCAATGAGATATTTCACATTTTCTTCTAATTTTTGGCTTTTTTGGAAGAGTTTTATTTCTTCCTGCTTTCTTACAAAGTCATCAGCCTCCTTTAGTTCCATTTTATATTTGAAGAAGTCATTTTCTTCAGGGAGCTTTTTTATCTCCTTTTCCAGCTAGCCATTCTGCTTTTTAAGGCATTCTTCTCTTCATTTGCCTTTTGTTTTGCTTTTTCCATTTAGGCCTAAACTGGTTTTTTAACATATTATTTTCTTCAGTATTTTTTTTGTATATCTTTCACCAAGCTTTTGATTTGGTTTTCATGATTGTTCTGCATTGCTCTCATTTTTCCTCCCAATTTTTCCTCCACCTCCTTTAATTGCTTTTCAAAGTCTTTTTTTTGAGCTCATCCAGTCTGAGCCCATTTTCTATTTCTCTTGGAGGTTTTGGATACAGAAGCTTTGATTTTATCATCATCTGAGTTTGTGTTTGGATCTTCCATGGGAGTAAAGTAATTCTCTATGGTCAGATCCTTTTTTTTCTGTTGTTTACTCATTTCCTCAGCCCAAGGCTAATTTACAGCACTTCCAAGGCTTTGGGGTTGGTTTTTTTGAGGGGACACCCCACTGGGGTGTATCTTCTCTAGCCTGTGCTTTGATATGTAGATGACCACAGCATTGCCCTCTGCTCTGGGGTTATCAGGCGGGATCCAGCTATCTTAGTATGGAAGCCCAAACTGCACCCTGGGTCTGAGTGTAGGCAAACAGCAGAGTCCTGCCCCAGGAAGAGCAGAGAGATCTCTGCAGACTTCCCTTACCGTCTCTGGGAGTGCAGGCTGCTTTCTCCAGATTCTGTTGCCAGTGCTCCTCACTCCACACTCACCCAGGTGCAGCAGAGTTCTCTCACCACCCCTTCAAGCTGTTGCTGGTGATCTCTGGGCTGTGCTGGGTTCTGCTGGGCTGTGCTGGGCTGTGCTGAGGCATTTTTTTCCAACCCCAGGTCCTGGTGAAGCACACCTTTCCTGCAGAACTTCTAAATTATCTTGGACTGGGAAAATGTATCACTCAGTTTTTCTGTGGGTTCTGCCCCTCTAAATTTTGGCTAGAGCCATCCTTTGATTTTTAGGGTTGGAGGGGGTTGGAGTTCTGAGGGAATGCTGCCTTCATACCACCATCTTGGCTCGGCCCCTCCATTAAGGCTTCTTATGTTTTATTTCAGCAGAATTTTGTAAAAATGAACACATTGCCAGAAATAATTTCTAATTTGCAAATGGAATTGAAATGCAAGCAGGATCCAGATACCCAACAAATTAAATGTCTGTCTGTCTCCCTATCTGTTTCTGTCTCTAGTCTGTCTCTTTCTCTGTCTAGTCTGTTGCTGTCTCTCACAAATGCACATACACAGATGTGCACACACACACACACACACACACACACACACACACACACACACACACATACTCTGCCTTACTCCTACCTTAAGTATCAGAGCTTTTTTATTCACTGTTTTGTCAGATAAATTCACTCATAATTAGGTGAGTTTTACAGGTGGAGGTGATTAAGAATGCTTTTGAGGAGATTTCTAATATAAATAAATAAAAAATTCTGGCAAATGTAACTCTCCTGAGAAATAAGTACTAATGATAAAGAAGAAAATTATATGAAACAAAGAGAAACACCATTGCTCTCTTCCCTATGTCACTCATAAGGGACTGTACCAGGAAATGAGCCTGAAACTATCAATGAGATCTTGGGTTGGGAATACTCTAAGGGATGATGCAAAAGTAAATAGGGACTTGAGTGGCCTGGCCTGGGCCAGGCCGACTTTCCAGGACTGGAACATATTACAGAAGGGATCAGGACCTGGTCCCAGATGATTCTCTACCAAGAAGCATAATACAGGAGACAGGACAGGACCAGAACACTCATCTAGAAATGCAATTGAAAAGCAGCATCTACACTTTAGGTGGATCAGGTCATAGCCCCAGTTCAGTGATGACCTATTCTTGTACTGAGATAGGACCAGGTTGTAGCAATCTCACCTATGAGTGAGTGTAGGAATAGATCCTGGTCTTGGAATAAAGCCCTAGTCCAAGTAATAAAGGTGAAAACATGGGTAAACAAGAAAATCAACAACAAAAACAACAAAAGTAACATGAAAAGAAATAATCCTTTTTTTTAATGGGATAGAAGACAGCCAAAAAATTTTCAAAAGAATAATTCCACACTAATAAGCCGAATCACCCCTCCAAAAAAAGTGAATTACCATGACTCCAATAGTTGAAGGAAGAAATAAAGGAATAACTGAAATAAGAAAATAAATAATAAAATTAGAGTACTTGGAAAGAGAATAAATAATTTAGAACAGAAGGTAGAAAACCTTACCCAAATAATAGACATACTAAAAATATAATGAAGCAAATAGAATTCAATATTCTAATGAGACAAAAAGAAACAGGAAGAAATTAAAAGTCTAAAAAATTGGAAAAATCATTAGGTATCTACCTTAAGAAACAAATTATCCTGGGAAAATAAGATATATAGAGAGATCATTGAAGCATCATTAAAAAATGATGAAAACCATTGAATAACTGAAAACCATGACCGGACATAATTCCCAGATGCCAAATTTCAAAAAATAACAAGAGCACTGTGTAGATCTATTAGATTTGGAGAAATGTGGGGGAAAAATGGCTCCACTGTCACCTTCAGAAAGAAATCACAAATTGGACATACCCAAGAGGACTATAAATAGGAATAATGAATAGGCTCTCCTTCCTGGATCATGGAGTATATAGAAGGGAGGGGAGGGGAAGGGAGTAAAATAAGTTTGAAAAGAGAGAGAGGAGCCAAAGTGCTAAAAGTTTTAAATGCAGGGCAGCTAGGTGGTACAGTGGATAGAGCACTGACCGCAGACACTTAATAATTGCCAGCTGTGTGACCTTGATGAAGTCACCTAACCCCATTGTCTTAAATAAATAAAATTAAAATAATACCTAAAAAAAGTTTTAAATGCCTTTTAGAAGGATTCATATTTGAACTTAAACATTCTTACAACATCAGGAGAAAGTGAGAAAGGTCTGCAACATTTTGGCTGAACTCCTTGGCAGATATCAAACAACTATTTCTCCTTGAATTCCTCTAAAATGTGTCTATTTATCCTTCAAAAAAGAATAATGGAAGCAACCTACAATAATTAGAGGTTAGAGGTTAATTAAAAATTAGAAAGACCTGGGTTCAGGTCCATTATCTAGTACATTCTGTTTGCATGCCTTAATCTCTCCAAGCAACTCTTAAGTTGTTTTGTTGTTCAGTTGTGTCCAACTCTTTGAGATCCTATTTGGGGCTTTTGTGGCAAAGATGCCAGAGAGGTCTATCATTTCCTTCTTCAACTCATTTTACAGAGGAGGAAATTGAGGCAAATGGGGTTGAATAACTTGTCTAAGTTCACACAGCTAGCAAGTAACTGAGGCTACATTTGAACTTAGGAAGATGGTCTGACACCCTCTATCTACTGTGCCTGGCTTAAGTTATGGGAGCAGCTAAGTTGAATGGGTGGAAGGAAAGAGTTTCCATATGGGAGTTTCTTATAACTATAAAATCACAAATTTGGACCAAAAACAAAACTCCATCAAGCACAGGGAGGGCGATTAATGTAGTAATTTTTGGTGAAAAAGTGAATGAGCCAATAAATTGTCAGAGATAAATCACTTTTATGCTTAGTATAAAAAGGTGCTCATGTATAATTTCTAACCTCTTAAAGCTCTGGAGATAATTTTTTGTGTTTGCAGAGCCTTCCTGGAGCTCCTGAAACCTATGAATCAGACCTTCCTGGCTATGTAGTACTAATTTTTAAGAGCTTACATTGATATAGTAGCACTTAATTCTGTACAAAATTCTTTACATAAATGTCATTATTTGGTAAAAGCTCAATTAGATCACACACTTCTTAAGGAGTTACATTTAATAGATGTAGGAACTGACTCAAAGTAGCAATGTTAATTGTCAAAGAGTAACAGGAAAGGAAGGGAATAAGCTACTATGGATAGTTAGATAATAGAGTGGATACAGCACCAAGTCTGGAGTCAGGAAGACCTGAATTCAAATCTTACCCCAGAAGCTTGCTAGTTGTGTAACCCTGGGCAAATCACTTAACCCCATTTGTCTCAGATTCCTCATCTGTAAATGAGCTGGAGAAAATAACAGCAAAACATTCCAGTATCTTTGTCAAGAGAACCCCAAATGATGTCCTGAAGAGTTGGACATGACTGAAATGGTTGAACAATGAGCTTCCTCAGCATCCCTTCTAGCCCTCACTATCTGATTCTAATGCAAGCTTGGAAGTGAACAATGGCATTGGGTGTTTCCCATCGGTATAATCCCATGACTGAGTTAAAGCACTGCTCCTGTTCTGTTGCCACGTAGTTTGGCAAGATGTTGTAGCAGCATTGCCAGAATGTCCCCCAGCCAATTCAAGATGAGCCTATTTCTAAACCTCTATGGGATAAGCTAATGTTTGAGGGCTATGGTAACTCACTCTAAGCACTAGCCAATGATTATCAGCTTTTCAGGAATACTGCTTCCTGTGCCAAACCGACAGGGTATACTTCAAAGTGCCAGGAATTCAGTTCCCCTCCCCCACTTCTGCATTATGCTTAGTGCCATTAGTGAGTATGTACCATCTCTTGATAATAATCCACTGCTACTTAGTATGAGGAAATTCATTCTTCCTTGCCATATGCCATCCATACTCATCCAAAAGAGAGTGAGGGCTTCCCTCAGTAGCATCTTTTGTTTATTGGGATCACACAAATGAAAATTGCTTAGAATTTGCAAATTCACTTGAGTATATTATGTTGGTGTTTGGAATGTATATCAAAACAAAGGAATAAATAGAAAATAAGAAAATCTCCTTCCCATCCTAAAATATGCACATATTTTATTATAACAGTTCGATATTTGCTTCAGCCCAGAGATTTCTTTAACAGCAAGTTAGCTGGCAAAAAATAATTGCAGAAAACCAATCAGCATCTGTTGAAAATAAAATAATTTTCTCCTGGGCCACAATTTACATGAAGACCCATTGAATCCCCATAAGAACAATAATAGTTCCCATTTAGTTTATGCTTTAATGTTTGTGAAGCATTTTATATAAATCATCTCATTCTATCATGAGAATAATTTAAAGCAGCAGAAGCACAATTGAACTCAAGAAGGTTGGGTTGGCTTCTTCCTTTAACACTAATCACATTGGGCCAGCTGTGCTTTCTCCACTTGTTGCCTTGGAGTTCAACCTCCAGAGTTTTGGGACTGGAGACACTGTAGAATAGAAAAAGAATCATACAGTGCTAGAGTTGAAAGGAGAGTATGTAATCTCATGCACTAATCTTCAGGTCCAAATGACTTGCCCAAGGTTACACAAAATGACTTGCCCAAGGTTACACAGCTAACAAATAGCAATGCTAAGATTGAAGATATCAGAATGTCAGAATGGTGAAGGGGTCCTAGAAAGAGGCTTGTATTCTTGGATATTAAGCAACATTATTCTTTTTTACTAGATTTAGATCTGGCAGAGATCTTAATTAATATTTTAATTGATTTAATCTCCCCCTTCATCTTATAGATAAAAATATATGCATGGAGAGATACTTGATTGGGGTCCAAGGAAACAGTTTTTATCAGAGTTAGAATTTGAACTCAAATCTTCTGACCCCCCAAAATAGGTTTGTTTGCTTGTTTTTTACTTATGCTGTCCTATATTTTACTATCTCTTCAAGGCTTCCTATTTTTAGCAATGCTTCCTTTAAAACAGATAGGAAATTTCAGTAGTTCCATTAAGGGACAGAGATACAACCTCCCTCCTCATCAAATCCTAAACCATCTTGGAGTAAACAGCCCCTATATATTCTAAGTATAAGACCATTAGTTTAGGAGATTTCTTTCCTTCTCTCTGTCCACCTACTTTTTCTCGTTCTGTTTGTATTCTCCTTCATATTTTGTCTTAACTTACCCTATTCTTCACCTTCTCTGTTTTCTTCTTCTTTAGTTCCTTCTCCCTCAATAACCATCAATAACCTCTTGAACAGATTACATCATATAGGTCATATAGAAAATACAATAAATTAAAATCACAAAATAAAAATTTACTAGTAAATCAGCACATTTTTCTAGTTCATTACTGTGAGTTGACAACTCAATCCCTTTTTTAAAAATCTGGCTCATATTTATTGGATAAAGGTTGTTTCAATCTATCCCTCCTCAAATAAACTATACTTATCTTAAATTCCAAAATTTCTATTTAGGTTCCTGTTTACAGAAAATATTTAAAAATCCTTCAATTAAATCTAGTAATCATTTATTGTTTTTATTCGACTGGTTTCACTCATGGTCAATTTTTCATGAACTGAAATGGGGTTTTCTCAGCAAAGATACTGGAATGGTTTGCCATTTGCTTCTCCAGTTCATTTTACATGTGAGGAAATAGAGGTAGAATTGAATGACTTGTCTAGGGGTCACCTAACTAGTAAGTATATGAGGCTAGGTTTGAACTCAGGAAGATGAGTGTTCCTGCCTCCTGGACTAGCACTGTATCCTATGCAACACTTAGAGGCTAGTTTCTGTGTGTGTGTGTGTGTGTGTGTGTGTGTGTGTGTGTGTGTGTGTGTGTTTACTCTTTTTTTCCCAATTACTATTTTTGAAAGTTTTTCAACAATCATCCACTTGCATATTTATGTTACAAATTTTCCTATCCCCTCCTTCCACCCCCTCCCCTAAGCAGCAAATACCTAGAAAAGGTTGTACATATACATTTGTGTTTAACATATTTGCATATTAATCACTTTGTGTATAAAGAATTAGAAATAAAAGAAAATAAAGAAAACCATGGGATAAGAAGGAAAAACATAAAGAGAAGGTTTTTTTCCCCTCTGTATGAGGATAGTGTTGTCTATAACAGGTTTCCTAGGGTTGTCATAGATCTCTGAACAGCTGAAAAGAGCTGCATCCATTAGAGTTTGTCAACTCACAATGTTGTTATTATGTGTAAAATGTTCTCATGGTTTTGCTCCCTTTTCTCAGCATCAGTTCATACAATTCTTTCCATACTACTCTAATTCCCGAGCATTTGTGGTTTCTTATAGAGCAATAGTACTCCATAACATTCATAAACCAAAATTTGTTCAGCCATTCCCAATTGATGGGCATCCCCTCAATTTCCAAATCATTGCCACTACAAAAAGACCTTTTTATATATTTTTGAACATATCAGACTTTCCCCATATTTATGATTTTTTTCTGGATATAGGTCTAGTATTAGAATTGTTAGGTCAAAGGTATATCAATTTTATTGCTCTTTGGACAAAATTTCATATTGCTTCCTAGAATGGTTGGATCAGGTCACATTTCCATCAACAGTATTACTTTTATCCCAATATTCCCACAGCTTCTCCAACATTGATCATTTTTCTCTTTGGTTATCTTAGCCAGTCTGATAGGTATGAGGTGGTAGCTCGTAGTTGTTTTAATTTTCATTTCTCTAATCAATTAGGATTTGGAGAATTTTTTCATAGATTATATATAGCTTTAACTTCTTTGTTTGAAAACTCCTTGTTCATCTTCTTTGACCATTTTTCAACTGGGGAATGACTTGTAACCTTATAAATTTGATTCATTTCTCTATATATTTTAGAAATGAGACCTTTATCAGAACCCCTAGCTGTGAAAATTGTTCCCAGCATTCTTTTTTCCCTCTAATCTTGACTATATTAGTTTTATTAGTGCAAAAACTTTTTAATTTAATTTAATGCATCCATTTTGCATTTTATAATGTACTCTATTTCTTGTTGGTCATAAATTTCTCCCTTTTCCATAGATCCCACAGAGTATTTCTGGATCTGTTCATTTATTTATGGTCACCCTATGTCTAAATTTTGTACCCATTTTGACCTTAGTTTTCTATAGGGTGTGAGATGGGGGGTGGTCTATGCCTAATTTTTTCCATACCATTTTCTAGTTTTCTTAGCTTTTGTCAAATAGTGAATTCTTACCCAGAAGCCAATGTCTTTGAGTTTGTCAAACAATAGTTTACTATAGTCATTTACCACTGTATCTTATATACCTATTCTAATTTGCTGGTCTATTATTCTATTTCTTAACCAGTACCAGGAAGATTTGATGACTGCTGCTTTATAGAATAGTTTTGGTTTGTTCTATTCCTTCATTATTGGAAAAAATGAAAATGACATCACTACGTTTGAGACAAATTACAGTGTGTCCAACTGTGACTGATCAGACTAAGATCGGGTACAAATAGTCCATGTGAACACCTGGGGTGGGTACTTTAAACTTTTGCATGCCAGGTTTCCTTTGAGCTGCTTCAATTCTGCCTTCCTCATAGAGGGCAGCACCCTTACTGATGAGGGCATTTCATGCTGGGTGATCCTGTGCCAGTATTTCCCATGCTGCACTATCAATTCCAACGTTCTTTTTAAAAATTTATTTATTTATTTTAATCCATGTGTACATGTATATTTCCAAGTTACAAAATTTTGCTTCAACCTCCTTTCTCAATGCCTCTCCCCTCAGCAGATTATCATTTTACATACATATTTTGTTAAACATGTTTACAAAATAGTAATTTTAGGCATGAGGAATTAGGATTAAAGGAAAGAGACACATAAGATAATTTTTATAAAGTATTTATCATTTTGCAGTGCATAATGTTCTCTAATTCTTGTTTGGTCATAAATTTATCACCTTTCTATGGATGAGATAGATAAAGTATTTTTTGGTCTATTAATTTGTCTGTGGTATCGCTCTTTATGTCTAAATCCTGTACCTATTTTGACCTTATTTTGGTATAGGGTGTGAGATGTGGATCTATGCCTATTTTTTGCCTTCAATTGTCCCATTTTCCCAACAATTTTTGTCAAATAGTGAGTTCTTATCCCAGAAGCTGATGTCTTTGGGTTTGTCAAATGGTAAATTGGTGTAGTCATTTACTCTATTTCTTAACCAATACCAGGCAGTTTTTATGACTAATGGTTTATGGTATAATTTTAGATCTGATAAAGATTCCTTTACATTTTTTTTCATCAGTTCCCTTGCTATTTTCACTCTTTTGTTGCTTCAGATGAACTTTGTTAATATTTTTTCTTAGCTCAGTAAGGTAGTTATTTGATAGTTTGATTGGTATGGCACTGAATAAGTAATTTAATTTGGGCAGAATTGTCATTTTTTATTATATTAGCTTGACCTAACCATGAGCATTTGAAATTTTTCTAATTATTTAGATCTGACTTTATTTTGGTGAGGAGTGTTTTATAATTGTGGTCATACAGTTTCTGGGTTTATCTTGGGAAGTAAATTCCCAAATATTTAATGTTATCTATAGTTATTTTACTTTTAGGTTTTTTGCAGGGCAATGGGGTTAAGTGGCTTGCCCAAGGCCACACAGCTAGGTAACTATTAAGTGTCTGAGGCCGGATTTGAACTCAGGAACTCCTGACTCCAGGGCAGGTAGTCTATCCACTACGCCACCTAGCTACCCCCAATCTGTAGTTATTTTAAATGGAATTTCTCTTTCTATCTTTCTGCTCTGAAATATCTCTTTAATTTCGTCCTCATTGGTGGTTAGTTCACCCTTTTCATTTTTGATACTGGGAATTTGATTAATCTGTTTTTAATGAGATTAACCAAAGGATTGTCTATTTAATTGACTTTTTCATAAAACCAACTCTTAGTTTTATTTATGAGATCAATGGTTTTCTTGCTTTCAGTTTTATTTATCTCTCCCTTGATTTTCAGAATTTCTAATTCAGTATTTCATTGGGGATCTTGAATTTGTTCTTTTTCCTAGCTTTTTTTAGTTGTATACCAAATTCATTAATCTCTTCTTTCTCTACTTTATTCATATAGGCGTTTAGAGATATAAAGTTTCCCCTCAATACTGCCTTGGTTGCATCCCATAAATTTTGGTATGATGTCTCATTAGTATCATGTTCTTGGACATAATTATTGATTATTTCTATTATTTGCTCTTTAATCCACCCATTATTTAGGATAAAGTTATTTAATTTCCAATTAGTTCTTGGCTTATCTTTCCCTGACCCTTTATTATGTGTAATTTTTATTGCATCATGGTCTCAGAAGTGTGTAGTTATTATTTCTGCCTTTCTGCATTTGATTATAAGGTTTTTGTGCCCTAGAATGTGGGTGATTTTGGTGTAAGTGCCATGTATTACTGAGAAAAAGGTGTATTCTTTTCTATTAAGTTTTCTCCAGAGGTCTATTGTATCTGTTTTTCTAATATTTCATTCACCTTCTTAATTTCCTTCTTGTTTATTTTATTGTTAGATTTATCTAATTCTGAGAGAGATTGAAGTCCCCCATTATTAAATTTTGCTATCTATGTCTCCTTGTAATTCACTTAGCTTTTCTTCTAGGAATCTGAATGCTTTACTACTAGGTGCATACATGTTTAGTAATGATATAATGAAGCTATATCATTACCAATGGTATCTTTTAAGAAGATGTAGTTTCTATCTTTATCCCTTTTAAAGAGATTTATTTTTACTTTATCTGAGATTAGGATCACTACTCCAGATCTCTCTGCTTCAAATGTATTCCTTGAAAACAACATATTGTAGGATTCTGGTTTTTAATCCATTTTGCTATCTGCTTCTGCTTTATGGGACAGTTCATCCCATGGACATTTAAGATTAAGATTGCTAATTCTGTATTTCTCTCCATGCTATCTTTCTCCATTTATAGTTTTCTCTTTCGTTTTCTCTTACTCCTCCTCACAAAAATTTTACTACCTTTCCCCTTTGACTTTTCTTTTAAAAATTTAACTTTCAGGGGCAGCTAGGTGGCATAGTGGATAAAGCACTGGCCTTGGAGTCAGGAGTACCTAGGTTCAAATCTGGTCTCAGACACTTAATAATTACCTAGCTGTGTGGCCTTAGGCAAGCCACTTAACCCCATTTGTCTTGCAAAAACCTAAAAAAAAATTAACTTTCAGTTTATTTTCACTTATACCTTCCCTTCCCTTTAATCAGTCCCTTCTTCCCTTATCTTTCCCTTTCCCATTCCCCACCCACTCCCCTGTAGTTTAATTTAGATTTTTTAAACCCAAGTGAGAATGTATCCTATTCCCTCTCTGGGCTAAATCTATTGAATAAAATTTACTCTCCCTTCTTTCCCTCTAAAATTATAAATCTTTGTGCCTCTTCCTTTGGTGTTATTTATCACTCTAATATTATTAATCAGGTTTCATCACTCACAATTTGATTATTTGGTTGCTTGATAAACTTATATTGTTTTCAAGATATCACAGATTGTTTACTTGATTTCGTGATAAGCAGCATTGACTCAAATTGCATCAAATTATAATTATAATCATTTTTTCTTACTCCCTTTTCAAGTATCTTTCAAGTACACATAATCCTCCTCAAGAGCCAAAATATCAAAACCATATCATTTCTTGAACTATTTGTGCCCCTCCCCCCCAGATCTATTTTCTCTCACACTTTACCTCCCTCCTCCCCACCCAGGGTACTTAACATCTTGTTAAGTTGAAGTAAGGCCTTTTCTCTCTCTCTCACTTTGCCCACCCCCATACAGGTTATTTAACCCATTTTTTAGTGAAGCACACATTAAGTCAGACCCTGATCTAATTAATTGCCAGAATCTTAAAGGGCTCTAAGTACCGGAAGGTTCTGGAGGTCTCACCTGAGAACTTTACAAGTTACAGAGACACTGATTCAGGTCCTTGCAGTTTTTTGATACCCTCATTAGACAAGGTGCTAAGCACAGTGGGTTTAAAGTGAGACAAAGAATAAATGAGACATTTAAATTTAAAGTTAACACCCCTGTTTTTCTTCAGGTGCTTTTTTATCTCAAATACAGTGATATCATCTTAGACCTCTTCAATTGAGAGGTTATACTCATAGTCTTTAGGTTTATTCTCTTCAATCATATTCTACCCTTTAATTATCCGAAGAGAAGTAAAGTTCTAAAGAATTAGAAGTGCTATATCTTCCCTTTTAGGGTTGTATACAATTTGGTGGTCTTGACCAACATTTGTTTTGTTTTTTCCTTTCCTTTTTCATTTACCTTTCTTTTTTATGCACCTCTTGGAATGTGTATTTGGCAATTGAATTCTCTTTTCAGTTCTGGTCTTTGTGTCAGGAAATTCTGGAAGACTTCTATTTCCATACCTTTTCCTGATACTATCTGTTGAATTTTGCAGGATAGTACATTCTGGTTTGTAATCTCAGGTCCTTTGCTCTCTGAAATATGCTATTCTGGCCTTCCAATCCTTCAGTGGTGAGGCTGATAGGTCCTTGTGAGTCTGATTGTGTTTCCTTTATATTTGAATTGTTTTCTTTTTGGTGCTTGCAATATTCTCTCCTTTATTTAAGAGTTCTAGAATTTGGCTATTACAGCCCTTGGAGTTTTTATCCTGGAGTTTCCTTCTGGAGGGGTTCTGTGTATTCTTTCAATGTTTATATTGTTTCCTTGTTGTAGTAGACGTAGACAGTTTTCTCTTATAATTTCCTGCATGATGTTTTCCAGGGTCTTTCACTGATCCAGGCTTTCTAGTAGTTTATGATTCATAGATTGTTTCTCCTGGATCTATTTGCCAGGTCATTCCTTAAAAGGTACTTTGCATTTTTTCAACTTTTTCAACCTTTTTATTTTGTTTGATGGAATCTTGTAGTCTTGTAGATTCATTGGTTTCTATTTGTTCAATTCTAATTTTTAGGATTTTTTTTTCAATTACCTGCTGTGTTTCATTTTCTAGTTGGTTATTTTTACTTTTAATGGAGTTGATTTCTTTGGTCAATTTTTCATAATTTTCCTTATGACTTTCTTTTTTCCATTTTTCTTCTTCCTCCCTTCTTTGGTTTTTTAAATTCTTTTTTAAGCTCTACAATGAGCTTTTTTATTTGCGCCCAATTCATAGACTGTTTTGATACTTCCCCTGTGAGTCAGTCTTCACTGCTTTCTTCTTTCGACCTGGCATTGCTGTCATATATACAGCTTTTTTTGGCTGGTGCTGGGGTCTGATCCCTGACTTGTTGGCCACGATATTGCCTATACAGTTCAGGCCTTGTCTTTGCAGAGGTTTTTTTCCCAGGTTCTGACTTAACAGTGGTTTGGTCCTGACCCAGTCTTGTCTTTTACCCCAGTTTTCAGGGTTCAGACTTTGCAGACTTTGTTTTGGGGTTGGGATCCTCCCTGTTGGCTGGCTAGCTGATGGGACCTCTGCTCTTGTTAAGTTGTCAGGACCTGGATTGCACTGTGGCAAAGAGTCTCCTTCTGCTTTTCCTGCTCTTCTGCTTCCTGGATTTTACTTCTCCCAAAGAGACAGATCTTCACTGAAGATCCTCCACAATGTCTGCAGTTGCAAACTTCTTTGAATCTTCTCTTTTTCTTAGTGATATCTGTAGTGTGAATGTCAGAATAGAGGCTTCATTTATCTCCTGTAGGGAAAAGCTCCAGAAGCATGCTAGCTTCACACCACTATTTGCCCCCAATTCCAAAGTTCTTAAGATAGGCCTTCATTGTGTCCTGGTATTGCTTCTTCTTACCCCCTTTTAAAGGCTTGCCCTGTGTGAGTTTTCCATAAAATAGTCCTTTGGGAAATGCACTTCTAGCATTCTAACATGAACAGCCCATCAGAATTGCGCTGCCTATAATAATGTTGGAATGCCAGGTCCTTTAGCTTGAGAAAGGACCTCAGTGTTTGTATCTGAAGATCTCTTGCCAAGTGATTCAGTTTCCTGACATGGCACCAGTAGAATATTCAGATTTCACAGGCATATAGCAATGAGATCAGCACAATGACTCTGTAGACCTTCAACTTGGTAGTCAGTTTAATACCTCTTCTCTCCCACACTTTCTTATGGAGCCTCCCAAATACTAAGCTAGCTCTGGAAATGTGTCATTGCCAATGTGTACCTCTCTGGAAAGAACACTATCAAGGTAAATGAACTTGTCCACAGTACTCAAAACTTCTCTTTTTGCTGCAATCATGATTCCACATATGGGTGGTGATGGAGCACCTATGTTTTCTCGGTGTTAATTGTTAGACTGTTTTAGTTCTGGTAAGCTAAGTCATCTTTGCATGTTTTTCATCAATTCTCTTGATATTCTTGGACTTTGTTGCTCCAGATGAATTTTGATAGCATTTTTCTAACTCTGTAAAATGGGGTTTTGGTCATTTGATCAGTATGACACTAAATAAAAATTTATTTTGGGTAGAATTGTCATTTGTATTATATTAGCTCACTCTAACCATGAGAAATTGATGTTACCTTTATTTGTGTGAAAAGTATTTTGTAATTTTGTTCATACAGTTTTTGGGTTTGTCTTGGGAGGTAGATTCTCAAGTATTTTATGTTGACTATAGTTATTTTAAATAGAATTTCCCTTGCCCTTGGGCTATGCTGTTCATATATAGAACTTTTGATGATTTATGTGGGTTTATTTTATATCCTGCTACTGTACTGAAGTTATTGTTTCAAGGGTTCTCTAATTATATCATCATATCATCTGCAAAGAGTGAAAGTTTTTCTTCCTAGTAGACAACTTTAATTCCTTCAATTTCTTTTGCTTCTCTTATTGCTAAAGCTAATATTTCTAATAATATATTGAATAATAGTGGTGATAATGGGCATCCTTATTTCAGACCTCATCTTAAATGGAAATGTTCCCAGTTTATCCTTATTATATATAAGGTTTGCTGAAGGTTTTAGTTAGATACTGTTTATTGTTTTAAGGAAAACTCAATTTATACATACACTTTCTAGTGTTTTTCTGTGATTTGTTGTTTAATCCATTCATTCTTTAAAATTAGGATATTTAGTTTCCAATCAATTTTTGATTTATCTTTCCATTATTACATATGATTTTATTGCATCATGATCTCAAAAGCATCCATTTATTATTTCTATGTTTCTGCATTTAATTGTAAGGTTTTTAATGCCCACTTAGATTTTGGCATAGGTGCCATGTACTGCAAAGAAAATACTGTATTCTTTTCTATCCCTGTTCAGTTTTCTCCAGAGGTCTATCATATCTAAGTTTTCTAAGAATCTATTAACCTTTTTAACTTCCTTCTTGTTTATTTTGTGGGTAGATTTATCTAATTATGAGATACAGGGATTGAAGTCACTCACTATTATAGTTTTCTTCTTTCTTTTTAGTCAAAGGTATATCCATTTTATTGGTTTTTTTATAAAATCAACTTTTGGTTTTATTAGTTCAATAGATTTTTTTGCTTTTCCATTTTATTAATTTCACCTTTAATTTTTAGAATTTGCATTTAGTTGGAGATTTTTTAATTTGTCCTTTCTCTAACATTTTAGTTGCATACTTAGTTCATTGATCTCATCTTTCTCTATTTTATTCATTTAGAGATATAATAATTTCCATAATAACTGCTTTTGCTGTATCCCATAAGTTTTGGTATGTTGTCTCATTGTTATCATTGTTTTGCATGAAATTATTAATTATTTCTATGATTTGTTTTTAGATTCACTCTTTAAAATTAGATTATTTATTTTTCAATTAGATTTAAGTCTATCTCTCCATGGTCCTTTATTGCACATGATTCTGATCTGAAAAAGTTACATTGACTATTTCTGCCTTTCTGCAATTGATTATGAGATTTTTCTGCCTTAATACATGGTCAATCTTTGTGTAGGTGCCATGTACCAAATAAAAAAGGTATATTCCTATCTATCCCCATTCAGTTTTCTCCAGAGGTTTATCATATCTAATTTTTTTTAGGTTTTTGCAAGGCAAACGGGGTTAATTGGCTTGCCCAAGGCCACACAGCTAGGTAATTATTAAGTGTCTGAGACCAGATTTGAACCCAGGTACTCCTGACTCCAGGGCTGGTGCTTTATCCACTATGCCACTTAGTCGCCCCTAAATTTTTCTAACATTCTATTCATCTTCTTAACTTCCTTCTTGTTTATTTTATGATTAGATTTATCTAATTCTGAGAGAGGGAGATTGAGGTGCCCCACCAGTATGGTTTTGCTTCCTATGTCTTCCTTTCAGCTTCTCCTCTAAGAATCTGGATGGTATACCACTTGGTGTATATATAATTGATATTGAAATTATTTAATTGTCTATGGAACCTTTTGGGAGGATGTAGTTTCCTTCCTTAGCTCTCTTAATGAGATTTGTTTTTGCTACTGCTTTGTCTGAGATAAGGATTGCTATCCCTGCTTTTTTCACTTCATCCAAAGCATAATATATTGTGCTCCAATCTTTTGCCTTTATTCTGTGTGTATGTCTCTGCTTCAAATGTGTTTCTTGTTTTATTTATTTATTTGTTTATTTATTTATTCATTCATTCATTTGTTTGTTTGTTTATTATTTATTTCTTTATTTTAGGTTTTTGCCAGGCAAATGGGGTTAAGTGGCTTCCCCAAGGCCACACAGCTAGGTAATTATTAAGTGTCTGAGGCAGGATTTAAACTCAGGGACTCCTGACTCCAGGGCCAGTGCTCTATCCACTGCACCACCTAGCTGCTCCTCAAATATGTTTCTTGTAAGCAGCATATTGTAAGATTCTGGTTTTAAATTCATTCTGCTATCCATTTCCATTTAATAGAGTTTATCCCATTCACATTCACAGTTATAATTACTAATTATTAATTACTAATTATTAATTACTAATATATAATATAATATAATTACTTCTTCTTCCATTTGTATTTTTGTCTTCCTTTCACCTTATCTCTCCTCTCCAGTGTTTTATTTCTGAATACTGCCTCCCTCGATATGTTTCCCCTCCTTTATCCACCACCCTCCCTCTTCTTTTTCCTTTCCCTTTTCCCCCTTCTTCCTTCCCTCCCCCACTTTCCCCTCCTAATACTTGAAAGGAAAGATAAATGTCTAAACTCAACTAAATAAGTGTACTAATCCCTCTTTGAACTAAATTTGAAGAGAGTAAGATTAAGGTGGTTCTCACCTCCTCCCTTCTTTCTCTCTATTTCAGTAGGTCCTTTTGCACCTCTTCATGTGATATAATTTACCCTGCTCTACCTCCCCCTTCTTTCTGTCTCTTTCCAGTTTTTCCCTTCTATTTTAATGTCCTAAATTTTTTTTAAAATCATTCCATCAAAGTCATGGACATGCTATGAATGTGTATTCCCTCTAATAGAGTTAACAATTCTCAAGAGTTATGAAACTCAGGTTAGCATGTAACCAGTTTAATTTTATTTGATAGCAGTCTCATTCTTTTACCCTGTTTACCTTTTCCTATATTTCTTAAATCTCCTGTTTGAATATCAAATTTTCTGTTCAACTGTGGTGTTTTTTTCTTCTTTTTTTACCTTTATAAATATTTTATTTGTTTTCTAATTATATTCAATAGTAATTTCTACCAATAACTCTTTGCAATGTTTTAAATTTTATAATTTTTTCTCCCTCCCTCCCTTCCCACCCCTCTCCCCCCCAACATAAGGCAATCAGATAAAGTCTTTACATTTGCTTCCATGTAATGCATAGATCAAAACTGAATGTGTTGAGAGAAGAAACAGATCCAAAAGGAAGAAAGAGAACATTAGAGTAAGCAAAATTACCCAATACATATGATAACTTTTAAAAATTGAAGATAATAATATTTGGTCTTCATTTAAACTCCACAGTTCTTTCTCTGGATACATATGTTATTCTCCATCATAGATTCCCTAAAATTGTCTCTAATCATTGCACTGGTGAAGTGAGCAAGTTCATCAAGTTTAATGTTGTCATTAAGGTGTAAAATGTTGTTCTAGTTCTGCTCATCTCACTCAGCATCAATTCTTTTTTTTTAGGTTTTTGCAAGGCAAATGGGGTTAAGTGGCTTGCCCAAGGCCACACAGCTAGGTAATTATTAAGTGTCTGAGGCTAGATTTGAACCCAGGTACTCCTGACTCCAAGGCCGGTGCTTTATCCACTATGCCACCTAGCAGCCCCAGCATCAATTCTTGAAAGTCTTTCTAGGCCTTTCTAAAATCCTGTCCCTCATGATTTCTTATAGCACAATAATATTCCATCATATACATGTACCACAATTTGTTCAGCCATTCCACAATTGATGGGATCCCCTCAGTTTTCAGTTCTTTGCCACTACAAATAGAGCTGCTATGAATATTTTTGTACATGTGGGATTTTTATCCTTTTTCATGATCTCTTTGGGACATAGGTCCAGTTGTGGTATTGCTGGATCAAAGAATATGAACATTTTTATTGAACTTTAGGCATAAATCCAAATTGCTCTCCAGAAAGTCTGGATCAGTTCACTTCAGCTATGATCTTTTTATCAGGAGAGTTTGAAAAATCACCTAATTTGTGAAGAGTCCATCTTTACCCTGAAAGAGAAGGCTCAGTTTTGCTGAATAGTTGATTCTTGGTTGTAATCCAAGCTCTCTTTCACTATAGAATATCATATTCCAGGTCCTTAGATCACTTAAGGTTGATGCAGCCATGTCCTGTGTAATTCTGATTGTGTCTCCTTGGCATTTCAATTGCTTCTTTCTGGCCAATTGTAGGATTTTCTCCTTGATCTGATAAATCTGGAGTTTAGTCACAATATTCTTTACTGTTTTCATTTTGGGTTCCCTATCAGGAGATAATCAATGGATTGTTTCAACGTGTTTCCAGAAGAATAGAATCCAGGCTCTTTTTTTATCAAAATTTTCAAGTAGTTCTATGATTTTTAAATTATCTCTTCTGAATCTATTTTCCATGTCAGTTATTTTACCAGAGAAGTATTTTATACTTTCTTCAATTTTTTTCATTTTTAAAATTTTGTTTCACAGATTCTTGATGTTTCATTGAGTTATTAGCTTCCACTGTTCCCAATCTATTTTTCAGGGAGGTATTTTCAACATTTAGTTTTACATCTCCTTTTCCATTTGGTCAATTCTATTTTTGTTCTCTTTTTCCATTTGCCCAATTGTAGTTTTGAGGGAATTATTTACTTTTTTGCTTTTGTCTAATAGTATTTTTTAAGGATTTGTTTGCTTCTATAATTTTTTGTTGTGAGATGCTCATTTTCTCTTAAATGGTGTTAATTTTCTCTAGAATTTTTTTTTTATCAATTTTTTACTTGATTTTTAAACTCTTTTCTGATTTCTTCTGAGAAGTCTTTCTGGACTAGAGACCAATTCATGTTCTCTTATGAAGTTTCACATATGGGTACCCCTTCTGTCCTCCTTTTCTTAGCTAATATTCTTCTTTACAATAGACCCTGATTTGCACTGGTCTTTTTTTCATTTTGGGATGTTAGCTTGACCTAGGCTCTTAATGTTGGAAAAGGGGTTGATTCTCAGACCTTCAGTATTGAGAACTCTATAGACCTTGTTTCCTGAAGTTAGGAATTCGAGAAGGTTATCAGTGGACCAATCAGTAAGGAACATTAGAAGTTTTCTCTGGATTGTCTGTGTTGGGGATGTCAATGACCCATTCCTTAGTCTTGCAGCTGGATCCAGTCTATCCTTATATAGCCCAGTCACTAAGCTAGGCCAGTTCTGGAAATACCAGAGGATCTCTCTGGATACTCAGTGCTGGGGAATTCCACCACCTATACTGGGGTCATTGGGAAAGTTGCAAACACCTGGGACTGTTTCTGCATTTTTACTGGAGAATGCAAGACCCTCCCTCAAGAATATAGAGTTGGGAAGGGGGCAGAGCCAAGATGGTGACAAGAGTGGATCGTGTCCTAGGCTCTCTCTCAAAGAACTTCTAAACTAAGGACTCTGACTAAATTTTTGAGAGGCAGAACCCACAGAGGGGCCCAGTGAGGCAGTTCTCCTACTCAAGATAACCTGGAAAAGAGCAGAAAGGCTCTGCTCCCTGGGGTTGGAGGAGCAGCCCGCCAGAGGGGTAACCCACCAGAGCAAAAGAATTTCAGCCTCCCGGAGGCAGCCCCAAGGCACTGGGAGCCGTGGCTCACAGCAGCAGGGGAGTTTCCTGAGCTACACCCCCTGGGAGCACCCAGCACAAACTGGGGGAACAGCAGGGAGACCTCTGCCAGAGCGAGCACTTGAAGCCCAACCCTCAGAGCACACAGAAAGCAGCTTGGTCTTCTGGTCTTTCAGCAGTCCAGATCCAGGAACAGAAGCAGGTGGAGCCAGTAAGCAGGAGCCCCCAGGGTATGAGCCCACTGAATCCAGGGAAGGGAGTGAAGAGAGAAAGAGACTGCAGAGCTCTGCCCCTGGAACAGGACTCTGGGGCTCTGATCACATTCAGATCCTGATGGCAGTCTAACCCCCCCCCACAGAACAGCAGGGCCCCCCCCACCTCAACCCCTGGGGGGGGTGCATATGGTTATTCACAGACCAGGAGGAAAGACAGAGCCTCACACACACTGAGACCCTTGTTGGAGTGTCCCAAAAACTCAAAAGCACCCCCAAAACAGGCATAGGCTGGGAAAATGACCAAGCAAAGAAACAAGAGGAACACCATTGAGAAATACATTATCTATGAACCTAAGAAGGATCAATATATTCATTCTGAAGATGAGGAACCACAAGCTCCTGCATCTAAAGACTCCAAGAAAAATAGAAATTGGGCTCAGACTATGACAGAGCTCAAAAAAGACTTTGAAAATCAAATGAGGGAGTTAGAAGAAAAACTGGGAAAAGAAATGAGAGAGATGCAGGAAAAACATGAAAATGAAGTCAACACCCTAGTCAAGGAAATCCAAAAAAATGCTGAAGAAAATAGCATGCTAAAACCCAGCTTAGGTCAAATAGATAAAACAGTTCAAAAAGTTATTGAGGAGAAGAATGCTTTAAAAAGCAAAATTGGCCAGATGGAAAAAGAGATAAGAAAACTCTCTGAGGACAACAAATCCTTCAGACAAAGAATAGAACTCAGGGAGATTGATGAATTTATGAGAAATCAGGACTCAATACTTCAAAACCAAAACAATGAAAATTTAAAAGAAAATGTGAAATATCTCATTGAAAAAACAACTGATATGGAAAATAGATTTAGGAAAGATAATTTAAACATTATTGGAATATCTGTAAGTCATGATCAGGAAAAGAGCCTTGACATCATTTTCAAAGAATTATTACAGGAAAATTGCCTTGATATCCTAGAAGCAGAGGGCAAAATAGAAATGGAGAGAATCCACCAATCCCCCCGAGAAAGAGATCCCCCAAACCAACCCCTAGGAATACTATAGCCAAGTTCCAGAACTCCCAAGTCAAAGAGAAAATATTACAAGCATACAGAAGTACACAATTCAAATATTGTGGAGCTGCAGTCAGGATCACACAGGACTTAGCAGCAACTACTTTGGAAACTCGTAGGGCTTGGAATATAATATACCGGAAGTCAAAAGAGCTTAGAATGCAGCCAAGAATGAACTACCCAGCAAGGCTGAAATGTCCTCTTCCAGGGAAAAAGATGGACTTTCAATGAACCAGGGGAATTTCAAATGTTCCTGTTGGAATGGCCAGAGCTGAACAGAAGGTTTGATCTTCATATACAGGACTCAGGTGAAGCATAGAGATTGGAGGAGAAGGGGAAAATATGAGGGACTTAATGATGATGAACTGTATTTATTCCAGTATAGAAAAATGTCATTGATAATACTCATATGAACCTTCTCAGTTAATAGAGCAGGTAGAGGGAGCTTTTATAGTTGAAGCACATGAGAAAGCTGAATTTGAAGATAAAATATTGTGTAAAAATGGAGTCAAGAGAAAAAAGGGAAATGTAATGGGAGAAAGAAAAAGGAGAGGGGGAATAGGCCAAGATATTTCATATAATAAGATTTTTCTTTATTACAATGAGCTATTGCAATGATATGGAAGGGGGGAAGGCAAGGGGGAATGAGGGAAATTTCGATCTCATCAGAGGTGGCTAGGAGAGGAAACAGCATATATACTCAATGGGGTATAGGCATCTGGATTAAGAAGAAAAGGGGGAATTGGGGAATGGCTTAGCAAAATGTGGTACATGTATGTCATGGAACACTATTGTTCTATTAGAAACCAGGAGGGATGGGATTTCAGGGAAGCCTGGAGGGATTTGCATGAACTGATGCTGAGTGAGATGAGCAGAACCAGAAAAACACTGTACACCCTAACAGCAACATGGGAGTAATGTTCAAACTTGAAGGACTCGCTCATTCCATCAGTGCAACAATCAGTAACAATTTTGGGCTGTCTGCAAAAGAGAGTGCTATCTGTATCCAGATAAGGAGCTGTGGAGTTTGAACAAAGTGCAAGGACTATTCCCTTTAATTTAGGAAAAAAAACAGATATCTTATTGTCTGATCTTGTTACCTCTTAGACTTCTCTTCTCTTCTTTAAGGATATGATTTCTCCCTCATCACACCCAATTTCCCAATTTGGATCAAGGTACAACATGGAAACAAAGTAAAAACTGACAGAGTGCTTTCCATGGGGGGGGGGGAGGGAAGCAAGATTGGGTGGAAAATTGTAAAACTCAAATAATATCTTTAATAAAAATTAATTAAAAAAAGAAAAAAGAAGAAGAAAAGGGGGGATAGGGGGAAAGGGGGATGTGAGTGATGGAGGAGAGGATGGACCATGATGGGAGAGTGGTCAGATAGAACACATTTTCTTTTCTACTTCTTGCAAGGGGCTGGGATTGGATGGCCTGTCCTGGACAATAGGGCCAGGTGGATGCTGGGCCTAAGGGGTGGTAGGGGGGCTCAGGGCCTCTTGGCCCCAGGGCCAGGGATCTGTCTGCTGTGCCACTCAGCTACCCTACAGCAGAGTCAGGGTGAAAGAAGAGAGAAAATATAGTAAATGGTAGTGGAGAAATACGAAAGGAGGGAGTTGCGATCAGCAATGGCAGCGGTGGAAAAATACAGAAGTAACTTTTGCAATGGACTTATCATAAAGAATATGATCCACCTGCAAGAGAGTTGTTGGTGTTGGAACAAAGACTGAAGCACATTTTTCATTATTATTATTATTATTATTTTGGTGGCGTTCAGGGCAAATGGGGCTGGGTGGCCTGCCTGGGGCCACATAGCAGGGTGATCATTGGGTGTCTGAGGCTGGATTTGGACCCGGCTGCTCCTGCTCAAGGGCCAGTGCTCCGTCTGCCATCCAGCCACCCCTACTATTATTACTTTTTTATTTTATTTTGGGTCTTTTTCTTTTCTTTTCTTTTTTTGGTTTTTGCAGGGCAGTGGGGTTGGGATGGCTTGCATGTCACACAGCTGGGTGACTGTTGGGTGTACGAGGCCAGATATGGGCTCAGGTGCTCCTGGCTCCAGGGCTGGTGCTCTGTCCATTGCGCCACCTGGCCATACCTACAATTATTACTATTATTGTTTTAATTTTAATTTTTTTCTCTCCCCTTTACTTTATCGCTCAAGTTAGTCTATATTTAATGTGGGGGGAGGGGGTATTGTGTTTACTCTTAAACAAGAATCTTTTATTAATGTATGAAAAACATTATTTGTACAAAATGAGAATAAATAAATATTAAATATAAAAAAAGAATACAGAGTTGGTAATATGGGGCAATCACAATTCAGGCAGTCTAGACAAGCCAAGCTGGGCAAATGACTGTTTTGGGCAACTTTGCTGGAGCTCTCCCAGTCTTCCCACCTTTCACACTGCAAAGGCTTCTGCTCACATCACCAAGATTCTCAGGTTAGTCCTCTGCTTTACCCTGTCTCCCATGCACTGGGTCTCTGCTCTCTGCCATAGGCTCACCCACAATGCCCTAGTGGCAGACCGTGCTGGAAGATGTTCCCCTCAGTTCATTTTGTGGGTTTTGTCAATTCAGTATCTATTAAGAGACTTGATTCTTGTAGGTTCTGAGGGAAAGCCAGGGTATCTTAAAAAGTTCCCAGCTTCTCTCTGCCATCTTGGCTGGAAGTCCATACCCTCCCTTCTTCTCCTCTACAATAATAGGTCTCTATGTCTCTTCACTTGGTGTTATTTATTCACTAATGCCCAACCTTTCCTAGTAATGGTCCTTCTTTCTATGTTTTTATTATTTTTACCCTGTTTTGTACCTACAACCCCCTTTGTCAAAATGTTTCTTTTGGGGCAGCTAGGTGGCGTGGTGGATAGAACACCGGCCCTGGAGTCAGGAGTACTTGAGCTCAAATCTGGCCTCAGATATTTAATAATTACCTAGCTGTGTGGCCTTGGGCAAGCCACTTAACCCCATTTGCCTTGCAAAAAAAATGTTTCTTTTATCTGTCCTGAAGAAGTATTATTCTCAAAGGTTGATTGACTGACTTCTTGACTGATTGCTAAGCAACATTGCCTGGGAATCACTAAATATTTTCCCCTCTCCTGTCTCATTAGAAATACACTTCTCAAGAGTCATAAATTTTATCAAATTATAGTCCATTTAAAATCAAAAATCAATCTCATTGAAAGGGATAAGGAAAGAAGCTACATCTTTTTAAAAGGCACCATTTATAACATTACTGAACATGTATGTACCTAGTGGTATAGCATCTAAATTTCTGAGTGAATTACAAGGAGTCATAGACAGTAAAGCTTTAATAATGGGAGACCTCAACCTCCCTCTCTCAGAACTAAATCTAACCCCAAAATAAACAAGAAGGAAGTTAAGAAGGTGAATAAAATCTTAGAAAACTTAGATATGATAGACCTCTGGAGAAAACTTAATAGAGATAGAAAAGAATATACCTTTTCTCAGCAGTACATGGTACCTATACCAAAAGTAACCATGTACTAGGGCACAAAAACCATATAATCAAATGTAGATAGGCAGAAATAATAAATATATACTTCTCAGACCATGATGCAATAAAATTTACATGTAACAAAGGGTCATGGAAAGATAAACCAAAAAAGGAATTGGAAACTATGTAACTTAATCTTAAGTAATGGGTAGATCAAACTTCAAATAATAAAAGTAATCAATAATTATATCCAAGAAATATCTGAGATATCATGCCATAATTTATGGGAAACAGTCAAGGTAGTTTCAAGGGGAAATTTTATGCCTATATGAATAAAATAGAGAAAAAGGAGATCAATGAATGGGGTAAAGAACAAATTAAATATCCCCAATTAAATACCAAATTAGAAATTCTGAAAATCAAGATAGAGAATAATAAAATTGAAAGTGAGAAACCATTGATCTCATACATAAAATTAAGAGTTGGTTTTATGAAAAAAACCAATAAAATAGATACACCTTTGGTCAAACTGATTTTTAAAAGGGTAGAAGACAACCAAATTACCAGTATCAAAAATGAAAAGGGTGAACTAATCACCAATAAGGAGGAAATTAAGGAGATAATTCAGAGCTACTTTGCCAAACTGTATGCCAATAAATTAGATAACTGAATAAAATAAATGAATACTTACAAAAATACAAACTGCCCAGATGAATAGAAGAGGAATTAAATTACTTAAATAACCCCATTTAAGAAAAAAGAATTTGAAGACACCATCAATAAACTCCCTAAGAAAAAGTCTCCAAGTCCAGATGGATTTATAAGTGAATTCCACCAAACATTTAAAGAACATTAATTCCTATTCTACACATAAACTATTTAAAAATAGGAAAAGGAGTTCTGCCAAATTCTTTTTATGACACCAACATGGTGCTGATACTTAAACCAGGAATAACCAAAACAGACAAAGAAAATTATATCTCCCTAATGAACATTGAGGCAAAAATCTGAAATAAAATTTTAACAATGAGACTACAGCAAGTAATTACAAGGATAATGCACCATGATCAGGTAAGATTTATACCAGGTAGGCAATGATGGTTCAATATTAGAAAAACACTCAACATAATTGGACATATCAATAGCAAAACCAACAAAAATCATATGACTATCTCAAAAGATACTGAAAAAGTTTTTGATAAAATATAACATCCATTCCTATTAAAAACACTAGAAATTTTAGGAATAAATAGAGTTTTCCTCAAAATAATAAATAGTATCTATCTAAAGCATCAACAAATATTATATAAAGAAAATAAACTTGGAGCATTTCCAATAAAATCAGTGGTAAAACAAAGATGCCCATTACTATTCAATATAGTATTAGAAATGCTAGCTTTAGCAATAAGAGAAGAAAAAAGATATTGAAGTAATCAGAATTGACAAGGAGGAAACAAAGCTTTCACTCTTTGCAGATGATATAATGGTATACTTAAAGAACCCGAGTAAATCATCTAAAAATTTCCTTGAAACAATTAACAAGTTCAGCAAAGGAGCAGGATATAAAATAAACCCACACAAATCATAAGCATTTCTACATATGAACAACAAACCTAAGAGTAAGAGATCGAAAGAGAAATTCCATTTAAAGTAACTATAGATATTAAATACTTGGGAATCTACCTCCCAAAACAAACCCAGAAACTGTTTGAACACAATAATAAAGCACCTCTTACCCAAGTAAAGTCAGGTCTAAATAATTGAAAAAATATCAATAGCTCATGGTTAGATCAAGTTAATAAAATAAAAATAACAAGTCTACCCAAATTAAATTACTTATTAAGTGTCCTACCAATCAAACTTCCAAATAACTAGTTTACCAAACTAGAAAAAATAGTAACAAAATTTACCTGGAGCAAGAAAAGATCAAGAATAGTAATGGAATTGATGAAAAAAATGTCAAGGAAGGTGGCCTAGCTCTACCAGATTTATATACTATAAAGTGGCAGTCATCAAAACTGTCTGGTACTGGTTAAGAAACAGAGTAATGGATTAGTGTATTAGGATAGGTGCAAAAGAAATCGCAGTAAATGATTTACAGCATTCTACTGTCTGACAAGCCCAAAGACAGCTAATAGAATAAGAACTCACTATTTGACAAAAATTGTTTAGCAAACTGGAAAATAGTATGGCAAAAACTAGGCATAGACCCACATCTCACAGCCTATACTAAAATAAGGTCAAAATGGATTACAGGATTTGGACATAAAAGGTGACACCATAGATAAATTAATAGACAAAAAAATACTCTATCAGACATGGAAAGAGGACAAATTTTTGACCAAATTAGATATAGAATGCACATTATAAACTGCAAAATGAATGATTTTGACTATATTAAATTAAAAAGGTTTTGCACTAATTAAATCAATGCTGCCAAAATTAGAAGGAAAGCAGAAAGCTGGGAAACAATCTTCACAACTAGTTCTAAAACAGGTGTCATTTCCAAATATAGAGAATTGCACCATATTTATAAGGACACAAGTCATTCCCCAATTGCTGAATGGTCAAAGGATAAGAATAGACAGTTTTCATGTCCAGTCACTCCAAGTACATTCTCTTCTTCCTATTATACAAGAATCCAACCAAAGCCCTTCAACTGTCCTCAATCAAAGTACACTCTCTCCTGTTCCTTTCACACTCCTTTTTAACTAAAGTATAGATTAGGGTAAGATCACTTCCTAATCTATTTAAGTGCAACCCTTCCAAGTACTCTTCCACTTTCTGTCCCTATTGTACTACAACCCTCCTTAAGTAAGGAATCTAGTAAAGTAAGGTCTCTTCTTATTTAATTATGTATTGAGCCCCTAAGTATTCTAAGTACTGGGATAACCTGAAGGTCTCTCTAAAGAACTTTAAAATTCACTGTAGGGCATGGGAGAGGGCTGCTCAGCATAGGGTGCCATCATCAAAGTTGTAAACTCTATGAGCAAAACAGAATTAAATTAACTCATAGCAAATATGAAATACATTAAGTTTAGAGTAAACATCCCAGGTGTTCACATGGACTATTTGTGCCCAACCTGTGTTAGAGCATTCTGAGCTTGTATTGATCTGATCAGTCACAGTAAAGATACACTGTAATTTGTCTCAAACATAGTGATGTCATTTTTGTCCTCTTTACTATCAAAGGACAAGAACCGGCTATATCCTTACCCTTTAAGTGCAAACCCTTCAACTACATTCAACCCTTTAATTAAGCTAAGAGAATTAGAATTCTCAGTAGTTAGATATTACCTTCCCTTGTAGGAATGTATTCAGTTTATTGTTTTTTTAACTAGCCTTTTTTTCTTCTCCCCTTTCCATTTATTTTTTTAAAGTTTTATAACATTTATTTTTTCTATTTTTTATTTTTTCTTAGGTTTTTGCAAGGCAAATGGGGTTAAGTGGCTTGCCCAAGGCCACACAGTATCATTTTTCTTTGCAGGAATACATGCAGTTAATCATCATCAAGTCCCTCATATTTTACCCTTCTCCTCTGCTCTCTATGCTTCACCTGAGTCCTATATTTGAAGGTCAAACGTTCTGTTCAGCTCTGGTTGTTTCAACAGAAACATTTGAAATTCCCCTGTCTCATTGAAAGTCCATCTATTCCCCTGGAAGAGGATTTCAGTTTTGCTGGGTAGTTGATTCTTGGTTGCATTCCAAGCTCTTTTGCTTTCCAGAATATTATATTTCAAGCCCTATGAGCCCTTAATGTGGATGCTTCTAAGTCATATGTGATCCTGACTGTAGTTTCATGATATTTGAATTGTCTCTTTCTGACTGCTTGTAATATTTTTCTCTTTGACTTGGGAGTTCTGGAACTTGGCTATACTATTCCTGGGAGTTATTATTTTGGATCTCTTCTAGGAGATTGATGGATCCTCTCAACTTCTATTTTGCCCTCTGCTTCAGAGCAATTTTCCTGTAGAAATTCTTCAAAAATGAAGTCAAGGCTCTTTTCCTGATTGTGACTTTCAGGTAGCCTAATAATTTTTATTGTCTCTTCTGCATCTGTTTTCAAGATCAGTTGTTTTTTCAATGAGCTATTTCATGTTTTCTTCTAGTTTTTCATTCTTTTGGTGTTGGATTATTGTGTCTTTATTCCTCACAAAGTCATCAGCTTCCTTTAACTCCATTCTACGTTTGAAGGATTTGTTTTCCTCAGAGAGTCCCCCTTTTCCATCTGGTCAGTTCTGCTTTTTGAAGTATTCTTCTCTTCATTAACTTTTTGGATTGTTTTATGTATTTGACCTAAACTGGTTTTTAATATGTTGTTTTCTTCAGCATTTTTTGGATCTCCTTGACTAAGCTGCTGACTTGGTTTTCATGTTTTTCCTGCATCTCTCTCATTTCTCTTCCCAAGTTTTCCTCTTCTTCCCTACTTGATTTTCAAAAACTTTTTTGAGCTCTGTCATAGCCTGAGCCCAACTTCTATATTTCTTGGGGTCTTTAGATGCATAAACTTGGACATTTTCATTTTCTGCGTGCATATTTTGATCCTCCATGGGACCAAAGTAATTGTCTATGGTCAAGTTCCTTTTTCTTTTTACTCATTTCCCCAGCCTGTGCCCTGGTTTTAGGGTGCTTCTTGAACTTTTGAGTATTGGGACACCTCCACAAGGAACCTCAGTTCCTTTGAGATCTTATGGGAGGGGGTGGCTAGGTGGCACAGTGGATAAAGCACCAGCCCTGGAATCAGGAGTACCTGGGTTCAAATCCGGTATCAGACACTTAATAATTACCTAGCTGTGTGGCCTTGGGCAAGCCACTTAACCCCATTTTGCCTTGCAAAAACAAAAAAAAAGATCTTATGGGAGGCTCTAATTGCCATCCTGCCTGTGCTCTGGTCTGTGGATGACCACAATCACTCCCCTCTGCCCCAGGGCTGTGAGGAAGGTGCCTGCTCTATGACAGCATGGGAGCCCAGACTGTGACCAGAGTTCTGTCCCAGGGACAGATGAGAGACGTTGACAGTCCGTCCTCTTGGCTCTGCCCCCCTCCATTTATGTTCTTATGCATCTCTTGACTCTTATATTTGAAGTTTGAATTTTCTGTTCAGTCCTAGTCTTTTTATCAGAAAATTTTGGAAGTTCTTTATTTCATTGGAAATCCATCTTTTTCTCTGACAGAATATGCTTAATTTTGTAGGGTAGTTAATTCTTGGTTGTAATCCAAGGTCATTTGCCCTCTGAAATATCATATTCCAGGCCCTCCTATCCTTTAATGTTAAAGTTGATAATTCTTGTATAATTCTAATTGTGCTTCTTTGTATTTAAATTGCTTCTGATAGGCTGCTTTTAGTTTAGAATTCTGGAATTCAGCTATTTTAGTCCTTGGGGTTTTTATTCTGGGAGTCTCTGGAGGTGTTCTGTGTATTCTTTGAAAGACTATTTTGTTTTCTTGATCTAGTGTATTAGGACAATTTTCCATGATTATTTCCTTAAAGGCACTTTCCAGGCTCATTTTTGATTTAGGCTTTCTGGTAGACCAATAATTTGTAAATTCTCTCTTCTGGATCTATTTTCCAGATTGTTTTTCCTAAAAGGTACCTTACCTTTTATTCAATTTTTATTGTGTTTTGATTTTGTTTGATGGGATCTTGATATATCTATTTATACAAATATATTTATTTATACAATTCTAATTTTTATAGTTCAATTTTCTTCAGTTGGCTTTTGTGCTTTTTTTCATTAGCCAATTTTACTTTTAAATGAGTTGTTTTCCTTTTCCATTTGGTTAATTTTTCCTTTTGATGAGTTGTATTCCCTTTCCAGATGGTTGATTTGATTTTTAGATGAATTCATTGCTTTTCCAGTTGATCAATTTGTCTTTTTGATGAATTGCATTATTTTTCCAGTTGGTTATTTTTACTTTTAAAGGAGATGATTTCTTTGGTCAACTTTTCATAATTCTCCTGCAAGGCTCTTGTTTCTTTTTTCCATTTTTCTTCTTTCTCTCTTCTTTGGTTTTTGTGATCATTTTAAGCTCTTCCATGAGGTTTTATAACTGAGTCAAATTCATAAACCTTTTTTGAGACTACCCATGAAGGTAATTTGTCACAGTTTTCTTCTTCTACTATGGCATTTTTATCATCTCTATCTGAATCATAGCTTTCTATATTTAGTGCTCTTTTGGGGCTTTTTGTTCATTTTGATAGGTGAACTCTGCTCTTGGGATATAGGGAGAATAGTCTCAAGATTTTTGTACTGAAGCTGGGGTCTGGTCCCTGGCTTATTACTTACCAAGAGTTGCCTATGGTACCTAGGCTTTGCCTTTGCAGAGCTTTCTTTCCTCCTTTATGTCTAGGTTTTGCCTATGCAGTGGTTTGTTTTCAACCTAGTCCTATCAGTTGCTGCAGTGTTCCCAGGACTCAGACTTTGTCTGGGTTGGGACCTTCCCTGTTGGCCTGCTGTCTAGTAGAGATGGTACATGTGCTGCTGTCTAACTACTAGGACCTAGCTGCACTGTAGCTAGAAGTTTCCTACTGGTTTTCCCACTCTCCCTCCCCTAGCTGGGCTCTATTTCCCTTTTCTCTTGCAAAGAGACAGAGTTTCACTGAAGAATCTCCATGATGTCTATAATTGAGAACTTATTTTGCCCTTTTTTTGGTGAGATCTCTAGTTTTAATGTCTGTGTGGAAGTTTCATTTAATATTGTGTAGGAAAAAGCACTTGGAGCATTCTAGCTTCTTGGTTCTGCCAAAGAACTCCCCTAGAGCCTATTAATTTGCAAATAGCTTTTTTAGGCTCTGTGAGGATACAAAGGAAAAACAGAATAATCCCTGTTAGATTTCTTCATTCAAGAAATCTACATTGTGGTCAAGGGAATCAAAAGTATTGGACATAAAGTCTAGTTAAAACATTTCTGTATCCTTCTAAGATGTATTGAACTTTGTGACATGAAGGCATTCATTCAGATTTTTCCTCCCTTAGTTATTATTAGAGTCTGGCTTTAAAAAACTAACTTTTTGTCAGATTCCAGTGTCAGAAATGATAGAACATCTAAATGCTGAAATAGCCATATCTCTGAATAATGTAGTGACTATAGGGATGAGGAAGCAATACACATGTGTTTGAAATGCTTGGGGCCGCCTGCAAGCAATTATACCTCCAGGTAGGTAATTATACACATCATATAAAACAGCACCAGGAGTCTCCTAGATCCCATGATTTAAACAGGTTGCTGGAATGTTTCCAAGACAGAATCCAGAGGGCATCATTTTAGAACTGTTTAGCTGTGTCTATATAGAACTAACTACTATATATCTGTGTCTATATAAACCTATTATATAGCTATTTGTGAGCTACCTTAAGTTATGGCCAAGTTGAATTCTGGTTTCCTATTCTTTTTCTATAAGTCTGTTCAAGATACTAGAACCTCCTCTGTGTCTATGGGAAAGGTACGTTTCCAAATAGCTCCACAAGCTTTGTTCAACTGGGTTTTAGAAGAGAATTGAACAAGAGATGACAATTTTATCACTTGAAAGAGAATTATGATAATATAATTTGTCCTAGCTTTATAGTACATAGCTGATTAATCTTAGAGAAGTATTTCTCCCCAAAAGGAAGAGGCATCTAATTTCTTGGGCTCCCATAGGAAGATTTAGGAAATGATAAAGGGATCACAGAATGCCTCTTGTCTGCAGAGAAGAAAGCAGCACACGAATCAGAAAATGACTCCCAAAGACACCTATGTGATTGAGTAGAGATTATATTTACTTGACCACTGAATGGAGCCACCAAGACACTGAGGTATTACCAAGTAGATTTGTTTCCCTCTGCCCAGATTCTTTCCCTCTAGTTAGCAAAATCCTACGCTCTCCTCTTAATCCTAGAGATACTAAAGTCCCTTTGGTCATAAGTAAATGGTCCCAATACCTATTTCTCATTCTCTCACCTCTCACCTCTCACTTCCTCAAATCTACCATACTCAATCTTCTAATCCAGGTTCACCTGCCTCTTTCACTATGCCTTCTGGAATCCTATTATTTAAAAAATCCATTCATTTTAAACCTCTTCTTTATGAACATCTTTATGTGTGGCTTTGGTGGTGTGGAGGAATAACTCCTGGAAGTGAGTGTATTTGAAGGAGATTCAGTATTGTATAGAAGTCTTCTAGTCTTTGTGCAGATGCTGCTTAGGAGAGAAAAACTGTAAGCCAGATGCAAACTCATTGAGGAAAGAAAGAGAATGATCAAAGATGGGGAAAGTTGGAGGTGGGGAGTAGGGACTGTAGACAGCAACTGCCAAGTTTTGATTGAATGGTGGATATGAAAGCATGAACCTCAAAGAAAGAGAGTTTACTGAGTAACAGAGGAAGGAGGAGAACCTGAAGTGGAAATTGGGAACAAGGAGTAATGGAGGAAGGGGGGAGAATTGGAAGTGGAAGTGGAGAAGCAGCTCCCTTGCTTTTTCAACCAGGGAGCCAAGGCACTAGTGTGCCACCATAATTCACCAAACTCAAACAAACATGGATTTAAACATTGTCTTTATGCTTATGATCTTGGATTTACGTGAAGAGCCCTAATATCACTCTTGAACACTGGTCATGAATTCCAAACTTTTAAACTGAAAGTTATTGTATGTTTCGAAGCAGACCTCCCATTAATATCTTATTGAATTAAATATCTTTTTTTTAGGTTTTTACAAGGCAAACAATAACCAGTTAAGTGGCTTGCTCAAGGCCACACAGCTAGGTAATTATTTAGTGTCTGAGACTGGATTTGAACCCAGGTACTCCTGACTCCAGGGCTGGTGCTTTGTCCACTACACCACCTAGCCACTCCAGAATTACATATCTTTTTGAAATCTCACAGTCACTATATCCAAAACAACTTATTATATTTTCCCTCTAACCATTTCCTCTTCCAAATTTCTTTGATTCTATCAAGAGTACCACTATCCTTCCAGTTATAGTCTCAGTGTCATCTTCAATTCATTACTCCAATGACTCTCTATTACATATCGGATTAAATATAAACTCTTCCATTTGGCATTTACTCTTCCTACCTTTCTAGCCTTGGAGAAATAATTCCCCTTACCCAGATTACAGACTTACTTACTTTTTTTCATACAGCATTCCTCTTATGATCCCAAAGACTAGAATATGTTCCCTCCTCAAATTTGCCTCTTAGAATTACTAGCATCCTTCAAAATTCATCTCAAGTATCATCTTCTATAAAAAGCCTTTCTTAGTTTCCCGAATTGTGACTTTTAGAACAAAGTATCTTGTACCTATTTGATATATCTATGTATATATTATCTCCCCAACTAGACCAAGAGCATCTGAAGGTCAGAAACCATTTTCCTTTTGACTTTGTATCCCCCAAACCTGAGATACAGTAAGCAAGTAATAAATGTTTGTTTCTTGATTAAAGTAGTAACTTCTTGCCAGAAACTATCATCCTTGAACTTGGACTACCTCCTTGTACTCCTTGTACAGAATCAGTGATAGAGGAACACTGATACAACCCTCAGTTTTTATATCTATCTCTACTCTCTAGCTCTCTACATAGATGTGCACATACACATGTATATAGAAATACATGAACAGGACCCAGAACCAGTCTCTATACAGTCTAGTTTCATTAAATCTTGAAAATATCTCTCAAAATGTCTCTTAGGCTCATGCTCCAGGATTTCACTTGTAGGTATAACATAAATGAGTTTATATGTAAATATTTCTTAAATATATCTTTAAAAAAGTAAATGGACCCTCATTTCCTATTCAAATAAAACATTGAATAAAGGGGAGACATTCTTTTCCCTGAAACAAAATTCAGACTAAAAAAGACACAGCAAATCCCAGAAACAGTAAAGAATATTCTCTTTTCTTCTCTAGTGAGTCTCTATTGTTCCCATGGTCTTTTATCATCCTCTAAGACTATAGATTTAGAACTAAACCTTAAGTTTGAGATCCCCATCCTTATCACCCTCCAAGAAAGAAGCACCAAAGGTTGTGAAGAAGTTAGACAATTCAGCTCTATGTTGACGTCCCTCTCCCTGCCTCCAATAGAGTCTTGTAAAGACATCCAGACTTGTATTTCTAAGGGGTTGAGGTAGAAGATAGAATTGAGAGCTACAATTGTTTCATTTCCCTCTAGAATTGCACAGTCCACATGTCTCATGTTGCAAATGCAGGGGATGATCTGGGTTTACTACTCTGCATCTTAGCTCTTCCCTTTGCTTCTCAGTTGCAACTCCCACTTGATCTACGATCTCATTATTTAGTAGGATAGATTTTTCAAATTACTCAAATCAACTAGAAACTCCTCTGTCCCTCCTTCATCACCACTGCTCCACTGCTGCTTGCAATCACTGCTACTTTACCTTTGCCTTTGACCAGGTCCAAATCTGGGGATATATAGTTCCTTAGAGGGAATTTAGAGATGGTCAGGCTTCCCCATCAAAGAAACAAGTTTGAGTGACTTTGAATAATCCCTCCTCCAACAATGACATTTCTCAGTTCTAGATATCTGTCTCTAGCTTGTCTTTTTAAAAGCTAGTCTGAGTATATTGCGCAGTGGGGAAAAAAAAAACATAGGAAGCAACCAATTACTCTTAAGGTGGTGTAAATGAGCCAATAAGCACTCAGGGGAAAGTTCATAGTCCATCAAGGTACCACTATATACACCATAATAAAGGCCTCATCCTTTAATTTGGTTGACAATGACTTTAGTTTTATTGACTTCTCCTCAATCCACTCTTCACATCATTTCAGATTGTGTTTACCTTTCAAATGAGAAAGAACATTTATAAAATTTCTGGATTCTTTTCATAATATTTTGATTTTTCTGAAACAATTTTCTTTCATTTCATTTGTCTGTACATGCTTCAGAAATATGATAGTTGGTCTAAAACTTTTAATAAATGAAAATCTTACTATATTTCAAAGGTAACAATAGTCTGCTTCTTCTGACATCTGCTCTGGAAACCACTGCTGGAAAAAGAAATGCTTCCCTCCACAAGAAAAAGAACCAGATTAGAAGAAGAGCCACAGATATGAATAACTGAAAGATAGGGCCCATTCTAGGGAATGAAGAAAAAACCTTGAACTTGACTCTTGTTTGAGTTTTACCTAGAGCATTACCATAAATCGCATAATGAATCCTTAGAGAAGATTTAGTTCACTAGAATGTGAAAAGTCTTGATACTTTAGTGAGTCCCAAGCCCTTTATCTTTGGAAGGGTCATAATTAGTAGTTATGGGGAAAGAAATCTCTCTTTACCCTTTCTGAAGGCTTTACCTAGGATGATACTGTAAGAATTGAGGACTCTATGGGCTTCTGTAAAGTAGATAGGTTCTCTTGATTCTCTTTGAGGTCCAAGACACATTCTTTTAACAGCAATAAAACCTCTTCTATAAATGGTGTCTTGTAAGGCAAGAGTTGAACTCTTGAGTTCCTATAAGGTGGTGGTGGGGGACTTGTAGACACCTTTGAAAGAATTATATTCATTCCCAGGTTTCCTTATATGATGCTTGATTTATGACAGGGTCTTCTCCTCTCTCCCTTCATCCACTAACTTCTCCCTCCCCAACAGTGTTCTTAGACCCTTCATGTTAGGTAGGATCCTCTAATACAAGGGTTACACAAATACGGGAACAGCAACATATCAACCTGATTAGGTGATTTTTACTAAACTATTGTGAAAAACACATCCTATCATATTTGGGTTTTCTTAATTTGAGTATCCCACTCCACACAGCTTTTCAAAGAAAAAATATTTAGCTGGATATCAGTTACAAGCATTTCAATGTTGTTTTCCATGCACTTTGTTCTTTTTTTGTTTGTTTGTTTGTTTTTAGGTTTTTGCAAGGCAGATGGGGTTAAGTGGCTTGCCCAAGGCCACACAGCTAAGTAATTATTGAGTGTCTGAGAATGGATTTGAACCCAGATACTCCTGACTCCAGGGCCAGTGCTTATCCACTACACCACCCAGCCGCCCCACATGCACTTTGTTCTAATGCTCTTGCTAATAGAAACTCATTTAAAGGTTCTATAATATATCTCTGTATGACTGTATAAATATTAATTATGTCAATACAGTTATGTCAAATACAGACTCAGGTTCCATAACAATATAAGAAGTTTTTTTGCAGCCATTTAATTACTCTGGATCAATTAAAACTGTACTAAACTGATTGTATTACTAAGACACAAGGCTGAAAGTGGAGAGTGAGAAGTTAAGTGAGAAAGTGGAAGTTAAATTGTAATATGGAATAACACTTTCTGTCTCCTACTTCATATCATAGAGGTATTCAGAGGATTCTATGGTCAATGTTTATTAGCTGCTAAAGGCTACTGTGAAGTTATTTTTCCCCAATAAATGGTCTATACTATCTACTTTATGTCTTTTAGGTATAGTATTCTCTTAAGAAAAGACAAGGAAACATCAATTTGACTACATGTGCAATGTAAATGTTATCATATTATATGTTTAAGTTTAAAAGTTCATCACTTATGTTCATTTATTTCCTACAAGGTACTTTTTCTGCAGTTGGGGTAAACCATCACCAGTTAAATGGTAGTACCTTACTTATTTGGTCTATTGTCAGAATAGATGAAGTGAAAAACAGATTAACATGCTTTTCCACTAAATATTTTAAATGCAAACTGCAATACTTTATTAAAAACAGTTTAGACCAGAAATAATATGGAAATTAGATAATCAAGGGGAACATGGTCTTAAAGAAAACAAACATCTAGGCACAAATAGGTATTCTTTTCATTGATCCTTAACTATTACCAGTCACTTAGTGAATGAATTCTGGTTTTACTCCCCTGGCTTGAAAAGTCTATGTCTTTCTAACACATTAAGATTCCAGAATTTTTTGTTTTTGTTTTTGTTCCCCGCCCCAATCATTCAGTGGTCTTTCTCTCTCTAATTCTTATAGGATCTATTTACCTTGCTTGGCTGGTAGAGCTAATCAACCTTAAAAATTCCTGTGGGTTCTCTGCTGTCTTTTCTTGCCACAAATAGCAATAATCAAATGGTGTAGTCACATAGCTCTACTTCCATAATATGAGTCTCCGTAAGTTATTACCTTCAGATCAAAACCTTACTTTCAGTTTAGTTTGCTTGTTTGTTTGTTTTTCAGAAAGACTAGAAGAACACATATTACCTTAACTCTTTCATATCCCCAATGAGACTCATAGAAACTGATATTTCTTCCCAATAAACATGACCTCAAAAGAGTAATAATATATTAAATAGGATTTTAAGTTTGTAGAGTGCTTTATTATCTCATTTTATTTTCTCAGTGATCCTGAAAGGTATAGATACATTATCTCCATTTTACAAATAAGGAAATTCATTAAAGTGACTTTCTCTGATTCTCACAACTACTATCATTCTGAGACTGGATTTGTATTTGCATCTTCCAAAATCCAGGTTCAGGTTTCTCTTTGCTATTCCACTTGGCTGTTTTTGATAATAGCTATGATTTCTGTATTCCTTTAAGCTTTGCAAAGTCATTTCTATATATACATATTTTTCTTAAGTTTCACAATCCTGTTTAATAGCTGTTTTTATTTCCATATTTGATATGAAGCAAACAGAGATTAAGTGATTTGTCTACAGACACAGTTAATAACTACTTGAGGCTGGATTTGAACTCAGGTCTTTCTGAACCTCCACTCCCACCAAAATTCAGCATTCTATCCAACATGTCACCTAATTGCCATAGATTATAAAGTTAAAAGAATCTTAATTTATATGAGAAATTAATTTCTAAAAGAGTCCAGGGGAAACCATTTTAAAAACATCATAATGGAAATGGAAAGAGAAAGAAAATGTTTTTGTCACACAGCAAGCAAGGGAAGTCCACAGAACAGCAGCTCATCTTTCATGAATACAAAATCATAGAGAATTCATTTAAATAGACAGTTTTTAAAACCTCTGGGCCTATTCACTGAACTTGAGGAGGGAAGAGGTTGGAATTAGAAAGTGAGCAATTAGTTCATACTTTTCAGAACCAAGTCATTCACTTTTCAAAGGCACTGTCAGAAACTAGAGAGCTACAAAAAAATAAGGAAAGAAAAAGAAACCAATCTAGAAATAAACTAAAGCTTTGTTTGGCGAATTCAGAACAGAAACCCAGCTCCATACCATGACTACAATGAATATGAGCAAAAGAAAAAGGATTTTTGCAGAGGCAAATCTAAAGTTGTGCTCACAAACAATGTAAATTGGAAAAAACAAAAGGCAAACTTCAATATAAAAAAAACCTGCAACACAAGGATATTGTCCCCACTGAAGAAACCCCTCCCACTATAAACAGAAATGAAACTCCAAACTTTAACCTAAAGAGAAAGCTCAGACTGAAACCTCCTCCAGAGAGCCTCCCACAGCTATTAATTTTCATTCAAGCCCTTGCTGGCCAAGGAGACCACTTCCATACAACTTGTTTACATTTCCCCTCTAGCACCATGTAGGGAGTTAGGTTTACAACCCAAACCCCAAAGGAAACATTTTGGCCAGTTTCCCCTCCCCTGGCCAGGCTTCCCTGAGCCCTAGACCCAACCCTCACCAGCATGACCTTCATGTCTGCTATCCAGTCCTGTGCCAGAGCCTAGGTTGGACTTATTCCCAAATACTCTCCAAATGGGTCACTCCCCTTTTCTGTCCTATACTGCTTCTGTATGGAATACCTTTCATTTGAGAGTTTGGGGTCTCCCTTCTTTTACTGAATATAGCTATTCAATCAACCTTTCTCTGTTCTTTCTCCTCCATTTGTATAAGAGTATGTTTATCCTAGGATGTAAATAAATTTGAAATCAGATACAGTTTAACACTCTGAACTCAGTCCGGGTGTACAGTGATTTGTGTATGTCTTCTGAGTTTTGTCAGATGACTGAGAAAGTTCTGAGCTGGGATCTCACAGTAATACTTGGCTAAGACTGGCAGGGTCTCCAGCAAGACCTAGAGAACCACTTTTCCTCAGTATTCTGCCTATTGTTCCTACTGACCATCCAGGCTCTGGGCTCCACTAGCCTGAACTAAAGAGACAAGATCTGGCATCCTGACAAGTACCCGGCAGAGAAGCTGCCAAAACCTCCCCTCTTCTGTCTTTCAGGGGGAGATTAGACTGTCTATTTGGAATTGCTAATGCTAAACATCAGACTCCCATGCAATCAGGAGATAGTTCCCTGGGAGCTCCGGGTGAAACTGTGAAGAATGTACTGTTTGTCCCTCCCCCCCTCCAGCATCACCCTCCTCCCATGAGATGTTTTCATTTTAACAGCTGCCTTCAGTGTCTTGATGACCTTGTGCTCTTCATGTCACACCATGGGGATGGCACCTCACTGAATGACTGGTTAAGACCAGCCCTAAAAGAGTGAAATGATAATATTCACAAAGGGGTTTAAAATACATTCATATATTCTGTCTGGGGTTCTGTTCCATGTGGGACTGAAAAAAGCTCTAAGTTTGGAGCCAGATAACTTGGGATCTGATTCTGGCACTGCAATTTGCCCCATGTGGAACCAGGGAGACTCTGAGGACTTGAAAAAACTATTGTCTAATTAATTAATTGATTGATTGATTGATTAGTTTGTTTGTTTATTTTTACTTCTACCCTGAAATCTCCCTCTCCAACTTAAAGCTTATTCTAGGCTCTTCTTCCTGGTGCTTGGCTTATTTGGTTAACCAAGTAAAAGGAACAAAGAATTTATTTCCATAACCACTCAAAGTAACAACCTAGACTTAAGCTATTCACATCCAAAGTAATTTGTGTGACCTCAGACAAGTCATTACCCTTCTAGAAGGTCTCTATTCCTCATTTATATAAAAAAGAGGGTTTGGAGGTAAACTTAGATGATCTCTAAGCAAGCTGATAATTAATGAATACAGTTCTGGGACTTGAGTCAGGAAGACCTGAATTCAAATCCAGTATTAGGTACTTTGGGCAAGTCATTCTGGGTACTCTGTTTACTCCATTTTCCTCGACTGTAAAATGGTGATAATAATCCCACCTACATCATAGATTTATTGTGAGACTCAAACAGATAACATTTGCTAAAAGTGTTACTGGCGCATAGTAGACATTGTAAAAATGATTATTCCCTTCCCTCTCTTTCCTTCTAAGGTCCCTTCTAGGGAATAAATCTTTGTTGCTAGGACCTCACTTTTGATCTTCACACAACCCTCAAATACGGGCAAGGTGTGAACTAAGTATTTCCTTACCTTTACAAAGAGTGATTAAGTGACTTTTCTGAGGTTCATAGCTAGTAACTGTCTAACAGAGATCTAGAATTAAACCTTCTGACTCCTGGTTAAAGCATCATAGAGTTGTGCTCTAAGAAACAGGATGCCCTCTATGCCACATCCTGGTCAACTGGTAAAGGGCTGTTCTCTCTATATAATCTGCTCCTTCTCAGTAGTACTGTAATAAAATATCAACTTGAACAACTATGTTCTAATGTAGTTTAAAAAGTTTGAAATATGTTTCTGGGTAATTGATCATTTTACTGATAATGCTAGCATTTTATTAATAAGAGGAATGGTCTTTTGATAATCTCTCTCAGACTAATCATGGTGGTGGATTGTACCCTTGAAAAAATGGCTAATCCTGAGCATGGCAATCAGCTTTCATTGCTCAACAATTAATGAAAGGTGGACTTTACAAAGAGAAGTTGACTACTTCCATTGAGGGAAAGTAACACTACAGCACTCTTGAACAAAGAAATGATTTCTACACCCAGATTACCTTGGGAAATTGAAGTTATATATTTTTTTCTGACATCAAGTCTAAATCTATCTCTTTGCAAATTTATCTATGTCCTTGATTCTGTCCTCTATGATCAAACGAGATCCCACTTCTAGTTCTTAAAACTTTTGAAGGCAGTCATCATGTTCTTTTTCACCCCTATCCTGATCTTGCTGCCTTCAGCTTAAACACATGCATGTTTAATGCTACTTTGATCATTTTTCCAATTTATAATGCCCTTTTTTAAAAAATCAAGTATTGGGGGGCGGAGCCAAGATGGCCACAAGAAGGGATTCTAGTCTTAGGAGCTCTCTGATAAAATTCATCAGCTAAGGACTCTAACTAAACTTTCGAGAGACAGAACCCACAAAGGGACCCAGTGAGGCAGTTCTCCTACTCAAGGTAACCTGGAAAAGAGCAGAAAGGCTCTGCTTCCCAGATCAGAGAGGCGGCCTGCCAGAGGGGTGGCCTGCCAGAGCCAAAGAACTTCAGCCTCCTGGAAGCAGCCCCAGAGCACTGGGAGTCTCAGCTCACAGCAGCAGGGGAGTCTCCTGAGCTGCACCCTGAGGAGCACCGGGCACAAAGTGGGGGAGCAGTGGGGGACCTCTAACAGAGTGAGCACATGGAGCCCAGCCCTCCGGGCACACAGGGAGCAGCTTGGTCTTTCCCCAGCCCTGATCCAGGAAACAGAAGCAGGCCGAGCCAGTAAGCAGGAGCCCCCAGGGCATGAGCCCATTGAGCTGAGGGAGGGGAGTGAAGAGAGACTGCAGAGCTCTGTCCTCTGCCTCTGGAACAGGACTCTGGGGCTCTGATCACATTCAGATCCTGATCGCAGTCTAGGCCCCTCCACAGAACAGCAGGGCCCCGCCCCCCACCTCGGCCCATGGCAGAGGAAGGTGCTTATGGTCATTCACAGACCAGGAGGGAGGACAGAGCCTCACACACTGAGACCCTTGTGGGAGTGTCCCAAAAGCTCAGGAAGCACCCTCAAACCAGGCCCAGGCCAGGAAAATGAGCAAGCAAAGAAACAAAAGGAAGACTATTGAGAAATATTTTGCAAATGAGCCCAAGAAGGATCAAAATACTCAGTCTGAAGATGAGGAAGCACAAGCTCCTGCATCGAAAGACTCCAAGAAAAACAGAAATTGGGCTCAGGCTATGACAGAGCTCAAAAAAGACTTTGAAAATCAAATGAGGGAGTTGGAAGAAAAACTGGGAAAAGAAAGGAGAGAGATGCAGGAAAAACATGAAAATGAAGTCAGCAGCTTAGTCAAGGAAATCCAAAAAAATGCTGAAGAAAATAGCATGCTAAAAACCAGCTTAGGGCAAATGGATAAAACAGTTCAAAAAGTTATAGAAGAGAAGAATGCTTAAGCAAAATTGGCCAGATGGAAAAAGAGATAAGAAAACTCTGAGGAGAACAAATCCTTCAGACAAAGAATAGAATTCAGGGAGATTAATGAATTTAACAGGAATCAGGAATCAAACTTCAAAACAAAAAAATGAAAAATTAGAAGAAAATGTGAAATATCTCATTGAAAAAACAACTGATATGGAAAACAGACTTAGGAAAGATAATTTGAAAATTATTGGAATACCTGAAAGTCATGATCAGGAAAAGAGCCTTGACATCATTTTCAAAGAATTACTACAGGAAAATTGCCCTGATATTCTAGAAGCAGAGGGCAAAATAGAAATGGAGAGAATCCACCGATCCCCCAGAGAAAGAGATCCCAAAAAACCAACCCCTAGGAATATTATAGCCAAGTTCCAGAACTCCCAAGTCAAAGAGAAAATATTACAAGCAGCCAGAAGGACACAGTTCAAATATCGTGGAGCTGCAGTAAGGATCACACAGGACTTAGCAGCAGCTACATTAGAAGCTCATAGGGCTTGGAATACAATATACCAGAAGGCAAAAGAGCTTAGAATGCAGCCAAGAATGAACTACCCAGCAAGGCTGAATGTCCTCTTCCAGGGAAAAAGATGGACTTCCAATGAACCAGGGGAATTTCAAAGGTTCCTTTTGGAATGGCCAGAGCTGAACAGAAGGTTTGATCTTCAGATACAGGACTCAGGTGAAGCATGGAGATTGGAGGAGAGGGGGGAAATAGGAGGGACTTAATGAGGATGAACTGCATGTATAGAAAAATGATACTGATAATATTCATATGAACCATTTCAGTTAATAGAGCAGGTAGAGGGAGCTTTTATAGTGGAAGCACAGGAGAAAGCTGAATTCAAAGATAAAATATGGTGTAAAAATGGAGTCAATAAGAAAAAAAGGGAAATGGAATGGGAGAAAGAAAAAGGAGAGGGGAAATAGTCCAAGCTATTTCACATAATAAGATTTTTTTTTATTACAATGAGCTATTGCAATGATATGGAAGGGGGAGGCAAGGGGGAATGAGGGAACCTTTGCTCTCATCAGAGATGGCTAGGAGAAGAAACAGCAAATATACTCAATCGGGTATAGACAACTGGAGTAAGGAGGGGGGAGCAGGGGGAAGGGATGGGGATGTGAATAAAGGAGGAGAGGATGGACCATGGGGGGACAGTGGTCAGATATAACACATTTTCTTTTTTTACTTCTTGCAAGGGGCTGGGATTGGATGGCCTGCCCAGGACCATAGGGCCAGGTGGATTCTGGGCCTAAGGGGTGGTATGGGGGCTCAGGGTTTCTTGGCCCCAGGACCAGGGATCTGTCTGCTGCACCACTCAGCAACCCTACAGCAGAGTCAGAGTGAAAGTACATGGTAGTGGAGAAATAAGAAAGGAGGGAGTTGCGATCAGCAATGGCAACGGTGGAAAAATATGGAAATAACTTTTGTGATGGACTTATCATAAAGAATGAGATCCACCCATGACAGAGTTGTTGGTGTTGGAACAAAGACTCAAGCACATTTTTTGTTATTATTATTTTGGGGAGGGTGCAGGGCAAGTGGGGCTGGATGGCCTGCCTGGGGCCACATAGCGGGGTGATCTTTGGGTGTCTGGGGCCAAATTTGGACCCAGGTGCTCCTGGCTCAAGGGCCAATGCTCTGTCTGCCACCCAGCCACCCCTACTATTATTACTATTTTATTTTATTTTGGGTCTTTTTTTTTCTTTCTTTTTTTTGGTTTTTGCAGGGCAGTGGGGATCGGGTGGCTTGCATGTCACATGGCTGGGTGATTGTTGGGTTTACGAGGTTGCATATGGACTCGGGTGCTCATGGCTCCAGGACTGGTGCTTTGTCCATTGCGCCACCTGGCCATACCTACAATTATTACTATTATTTTTTTATTTTAATTTTTTTCTCTCCCCTTTACTTTTTTCGCCCAAGGAAGTCTATCTATATTCATGGGGGAGGAGGGGTATTTTGTTTACTTGTAAACAAGAATATTTTATTAATGTAAAAAAACAATTGTACAAAATGAGAATAAAAAATAAATTTTAAAAAATCAAGTATTTCTTTTTTTAATTGTTTTTAAATTTTACAATTCTCCCCATCTCACTTCCCCCCCAACCCCCACATAAGGCAGTCTGATAGTCTTTACATTGTTTCCATTAATCAAAATTGAATGTGTTGAGAGAGAAATCATATCATTAAGGAAAAAATAAAATGCAACAGATAGCAAAATTACATAATAAGATACTTATTTTAAAAAATTAAAGGTAATAGTCTTTGGTCTTTGTTTAAACTCCATAATTCTCTCTTTGGATACATATGGCATTCTCCATCAAAATCTTTCTTTGGATACAGATGGTATTCTCCATCCTCTAAAATTGTCTCTGACTGTTGCACTGATGAAATGAGAAAGTCCATTAAGATTGATCATCACCCCCACATTGCTATTATGGTATACAATGTTCTGGTTCTGCTCATCTCGCTCAGCATCAGTTCATGTAAATCCTTCCAGGCTTCTCTGAATTCCCATTCCTTCTGGTTTTTAATAGAATAATAGTGTTCCATAACATACATATACCACAATTTGTTCAGCCATTCCCCAAACAATGTACATTCATTCAATTTCCAATTCTTTTCCACCACAAACAGGGCTGCTATGAATATTTTTGTACAAGTGATGTTCTTACCCTCTTTATGAGCTCTTCAGAGTATAGACCCAGTGGGTAATGCTGGAGCAAAGGGTATGTACATTTTTATTGCCTTTTGGGCATAATTCCAAATTGCTCTCTTGAAAGATTGGAGAGCTCTACCAATAGCTCCACCAACAATGCATTAATGTCCCAGATTTCCCACATTCCTTTCAACATTGATCATTGTCCTTTCTGGTTATATTGGCCAGGTGTGAGGTGGTAGCTCAGAGATACTTTAATTTGCATTTCTCTAATCAGTAATGATTCAGAGCAATGGCTATGGATTGCTTTGACTTTCTCATCTGTAAATTGCCTCTGTGTACCCTTTGACCCTTTGTCAATTGTGGAATGGCTAAACATCAGGTATTTCTTAAATTCCTACACACACACACACACACACACACACACACACACACACACACACAAATACACACGCACATATATATATATACATTTATAGCTATATATGCATGCATTCCTTTATAACCTTCTATAAATTGTATATAGCTTTGAAATTTGCAAAGCATTTTCATATCCTTTATCTCATTTGATCGAAATTGGGGAAAGGCAGAGGTTAATATAGCATTTTTAAAAAAAATAAATCTTTTGGAATATCGTTGCTTTTACACTGCCTCCATTGCCTAAGATATATATATATATACATATATATATATATATATGTATATATATATATATATACATATATATATATATATATCTTCCCTTTCTTCTTCCAGCAAATTCTTCCTTACAACAAAGAAGTAAAGCAAAAGTTAAGAAACTTTAAAATTTAATCAATACATTGACCTCATATGCAGTGTTCCATATCCAAGATCCTTTAGAAGTGTAAGTACCAGGGGCAGCTAGGTGGCGCAGTAGATAAAGCACCACCCCTGAAGTCAGGAGTACCTGGGTTCAAATCTGGTATCAGACACTTAATAATTACCTAGCTGTGTGGCCTTGGGCAAGCCACTTAACCCCATTGCCTTTAAAAAAAACTAAAAAGAAAAAAAAGAAGTGTAAGTACCCTAATATATCTCTTTTTGGGGGTCCAAGATTGGTTATAATAATTTTACAGCATTCAGTTTCTCTTCCTTGGAAAAAGGCTATTTTTTTTTATTTTCATTGCTTTAGTCATTGTGTATATTATTTTTTAGGTTCAGTTTACTTCACTTTTAATCAGTTCATTTAAGTCTTCCAAAGTTACACTTTATTATATGTCTTCAAAGGCAATCACTTCAGTGAATCTAGAATTCAAATGCTTTTGTAACATTATTTTCTTTGGTTCTTTCTCTGACAAATTTTGTCTCAATTCTGAATTTTTATTTTCCTTTTCATTTCTTCTATTTAATCAATTCTCTTATCTACAAAATTCTGTGCTTTTGTTTATTCCTTTTCAATTCTACAAGGAAAGTTCTGAAGTCTAACCTAAACATATTACTTATAACTTCTTTTAAAAATTTCCTGTTTTGACCTGTTGTGGAATTTCTTCCTGTTTTATGATCTCTGTGGAATCTTGGAATTCTCTTTTATGATCAGAAAATTTATTATTTTTCATACCATAATACTTGTTTTTAATGTTTTGTGGTTTCTGTATGAGAATACTGTCTTTATGAGATACTCCAATCATGGTTTGTCTCTTTTTCAGCTAGATTTTTGTTTAGACCCTCTCATGTGGACTTTTGTTCTTTAGCTTTTCTTTTAAAAATATCCATATACTGGTCTCTGGCTTCCATTCTCACTCCTTTTCTGCTTTCCACTGCTCCATGGATCCCCCAAAGTTGGGTATCCTTGGTCTTCTTGAACTTGAGCAATATAATGCTACAGCAGACATTCCAGCTCAAATAAATTGGGGAAGGGTGAGGGAAATGTTGGCCCTACCTGGGTTTTATTTCATTTTCTTTCAAACATAGAAGTTTCTTCTCTAGTTGGCTACTCTGTGCATTATATTCTGCACTGAATGACTCTTTCCATTTGCTACAATTAATTTCTTACTCTCTTATAAATCTGGGCAGATGTATTATCTACTGCCTATTTGAGGTTAAGAGGTAATGAATTAAGAACAGGGGGTATTCTAGAATCAGCTGTAACTGTGAAAGTTATTGTTAAATTTTCAAAGGCAGCATCTACACCTACAAATCAGAATCCTTACAAATCAGGGCTTGATTTACTGTTTTGATGATTGGCAAGATTTTAAAAGGTGTCCAAAATGCAGATTAAATTTAAGTTACCAGCATATTGCTCCTTCAGCCTAAATCAGTGGAATAGAATTAGTATCCATGTGTCAGACACCATGTCAATCACTTTACAAATATTATTTCATTTAGGTTTCACAATAATCCTGGAAGGTGGGTATGTGATTATCCCTTATTTGACAGTTTTGGAAACTGAGACAGAGAGAGGTAAAGTGACTTACTCATCCAGGGTCATATAGCTAATAAATGTCTAAATTAGGATTTGAACTCAGGTCTTTCTAACTCCAAACTCTGGATTCTATCCTTTAACTACTTTGTGGGTAATAGTTGGATCTTGAAACACAAGTGGGTAAGATTACTTGTCCTATCTAAGTCTTATGTGTAGCATTGGTTGAGGAGTAGAGAAAAGGCAAAGAGTAGAAGTTCTAAACAATTAAGTTCTTTAATGCTATTTCATAAGGTATTTATCCTCTGTGATATTTCTGACTTCTATGGATCTAGCTTTAGTTACTCTATTTTTATATCTGGTACTTCTTTTCTTTTTCTGAGGTTTGGGGGTTGGCAAGGTTTGAAGGAAACAATTATCATGTTGGCTGTCAAGTTATTAAGAAGCATTAAAGGATTGTGTAGGTGTTGAGGTGCTTGGAAGATAAAATGGGCAGCTAGGTGGTATAGTAGTTTGAATGCTAGGCCTGGAGTCAGGAAGACCTGAGTTCAAATGCTGCCTCAGCCAATTTCCTAGCTGTGGGACCCTGGGAAAGTCATCCAAGCCTATTTGGCAAAGTTTCTTCATCTATAAAAACGAGCTAGAGAAGGAAATGGTGAACCATATCAGGATCTTTGCCAAAAACACCCCAAAATGGAGTCACAAATAGTTGGACATAACTGAAAACAGCTGAACAACAACAAAGAAGGTAATATGTAACTATCTATATATAGCCCCCCAAATAAGGATGTAAGTCAGAATGGAAAACTTGAAAAAATTGCAATAAATTTGGAGGTATAACCAAAAGGATGTAAAACTGTGCATATACTTTGATCCAGAAATGCCACAACTAGGTCTATATCCCAAAGAAATTTTTTTTAAAAAAAGAAAAAGGACTTAATTGTACAAAAATATTTATAGAAAATATTTTTGTGATGTCAAAGAATTGGAAATTGAGGGGAAGCCCATCAATTGGGGAATAGCTGAATAAGTTGTAGTAAATAATTATAATGGAATATTATTGCGTTGTAAGAAATAATGAGCAGGATGATTTTAGAAAAACCTGAAGGTCTTACATGAACTGATGTAAAAGGAAGTGAACAGAATACAGAGAACATTGTACACAGTAACAGCAATATTGTATGATGATCAACTGTGAATGACTTAAAGATTCCCAGAATTACAATGCTGCAGGACAATTCCAAAGTACTCAAGATGGAAAAAGAGAGAGAACTGATAGCATCTGAATGCAGATCAAAGCATATTTTTTTAACTTTCTCTTTTTCATGCTTCTTTTTCCTTTTTGGTCTGTGTCTTCTTTCACAACATAACTAATAAGGAAATATGTTTTACATGATTGCACATGTATAACCTATATCAAATTGCTTCCTATATTAGAGAGGCATGAGAAGGGAAGGGGGGAGATAATTTGGAATTCAAAATTTTTTTAAATTAATGTTAAAATTGTCTTTACATGTAATTGGGGAAAATAAAGTATTATTTTTTAAAAATTTGCTTTCCCTCTGTCTGAATAGCAATATTAGATCCACATGCTATTTTTTCCATTGTAACTAACAAAAATTACTTTACTAATTTATTCAATTTACCAATGATTTCCTTACTTACCTTTTCTCATTTAGTTGTCCTTGCCAACTACCTTCTCCTTTTCCTTTTCCTTGCATACCTAACTTCAGGTTTTTGTTCATAATGCACATTAACCCTTCTTAATCCTCTTTAATCCTCCTGTCTCTTCTCCAACATCCTCTCACAGAAGCCTGAAACAGAATCTGGATTTAGAAGTTCTTCTCTAGTGGATATAGTGAAGTAGTGAGGGAGAGAAGGAAAGAATGATGAGATTAGTATCAGGAGAGGTCTGTGAGCTTCTTCCTATATCTGAATTTGAGTAAGTTATCTAATTTCATCATCTAGAAAGTTGGAATAATGCTTACAATAATAATTCCACAGGACTGTCAGAAAACTATAGAAGTGTGGATTGTTATTACTATTATTAGAGAGGATATGGTTCATGCAAAAATAACTGTAATATGAAATCATTCACAGTATGTATTTAAGTGAGGTTCAAAGCACACATTTTGTTAAACCTATTTTTTCCTTCAGGGAAATACATTGAGGGAAAACATATTCTCTGCACTAAAATAGGTAGCAGCACCCTGAAATGAAATTCTTGCCAATATTAAGTGAATTCATTCATTCTTAGATTGAGTCTCTTGAATAGAGAAATCAGCATAAAATTTGCCTGATAAAAGAATGGACATACTTTTTAGGAACAAGACTATCAAACCATTTCATTAACTATTAGAACTTTTCCAAACAGATACCAATAAAGACAAAGAAAAAAGTCAGAGATGTCAGAGAATGTGGTCATCAAGTTTCTCCTATTAACATTTTTCTTAACTATAAAGTAAAAGAAGAAAGGCTCCCATACATGATAAAATCACAGGGCATCTAAGTGTTACAGTGAATAGAATGCCAGGCCTGAAGTCAAGAAGACTCAATCTGACCCAAGACAATTATTAGCTCTGTGATCCTGGGCAAGTTATTTAACCCTGTTTACCTCAGCTTCCTCATCTGTAAAATGAGAAAGAGAAGGAAAAGGCAAACTACCCCAGTATCTCTGCCAAGAAAACACCAAATAGTGCTACAAAGAGACAAAATTGAAACCAAATGAACACCAAAAAATCGCAGACTCAGAGCTGGAGAACTAGAAAAAACTTACCTCAGAGACTATCTTGACTCATTCCCTCATTTTACAATGTGGAAACCAATGTTAGTGAGATTATGTGACTTGCTGAAAGTCACCCAGAGAATAAAACATGAGAGGTGAATTCAGGTCCTATAGACTATACAGTTTGTCATCCTTTTCATTGTACCAGTATCTGCACTCTAAGTGGGAAACAGATTGACTGCTTCTTGTGCTTTTCAGGAAACAGATGGGAAATTCTGAATGATGCAGACCTAAGTCCATAACAATTAAGGATCAGATTCAAAGAGAGTGCTGGATACTGTTTATATACTGAATGTTTACTATAATGACAAAACTTCACCTGAGTTACCTTGAGGCTACTATGACATGAGAATATAGGTATTGATAATCCCTATGCTTTGCCCATTTTTTAAGATTTGTACCTCTACTCTCTTGCCTATTACTTTTTAGACCCTCATTTATCTACAAGCAAGATGAAGATTTAGTTCTCTCAGAATCTATTATCTTGCACTAGAAAGAATTTCTTTTTCCCTTTCTTAATTTCTTTTTTTTAGGTTTTTTTTTTTGCAAGGCAAATGGAGTTAAGTGGCTTGCCCAAGGCCACACAGCTAGGTAATTATTAAGTGCCACCTAGCCACCCCTCTTAATTTCTATTAAAGAGAAAAATTGTTAGCAAAGCTGCACCTATAAACTAAGAAAATATTATCATTGATGTTCTCTGACCAAGAAAAATTCAATTCAGTTCCTACATTTTCCTAAGAATTTGTCAAACTTTTTCCATATGCCAAGTATTATATGGGTTAGGGATACAAAGATATGTGAAAAAAACTTCTGTCCTCAGAAGTTTAAATCTCAAGGGGGATATAATATGTATATAGATAGCTAAAAGCAAAGTATTTTTGTCTAATGGTAGCTATTTCTAGGGTGGCTAGAGAAGGAAAAAAGAGAAATTTATACGATAAACTTATTACATTATTGAAATTGGCATGTTTCATGCACAAGTATCTTTTTATTACTCACTATATTATGGAAATCTTTGTTTTCTTTCATAAATTAAAAATAAAATAAATAAATAAATTGAAAAAGCAAAGTATCTATAAAGTATTTAGGCAAGACCAAGAAAAGTCATATAAGAAGTGACCTCTGAATTGAGATATAGAGGGGAAGGTAGGGATTAAAATAGTAGGAGCTGAATAGAGAGCATTTCCATCATGACAGACAAAATCATGGAGTTAGGGAATGGAATAGCAAGCATGTTTAGAGAATGACAGAAAACTAATCCAAGGAGTGTATGGTTGTTTACAAGAGAGAAATGGAATAAAACTACACATCATGAAAGTCATTACCAGTGAATTTCACTTCTAAATGAGCAGAATAGTCAGGGTCAATCTAGCAACAATCATTTATCAAGTAGCTACAATGTTCTAGATACTGCAATAAGCACTGAAAATTCAAAAAAGGCAAGAAGCAGTTCCTGTTCTTAAGGAGTGTACAGTCTATTGGGGGAGACAACACGTAAGGATAAGGATAGATTGGAGATAATCAAAAGAGGGAAGGCATTAGCATTAAGGGGGGGGACTGTAGAGGGTAAGATTTTATAGGGGATTTATGGAAGGCTAAGGAACCTAGGAGACAGGAATAAGGAGAGGAAATATTCCATATGTGGGAGACAGTCAGGGAAAACACCTGGAGCATGTGAGAAAGGGCAAGAAGACAAGTAGATAAATGTAAAAACTGACATTTTGATTAAAAAATCAACAGTACAAATAGAGGATGTATGACAAAACAACATTGGTTATAAAAAAGTCTTGTAATTTAAACAAATTGTGATATTTGAATATAATGAAACTCTATTGTCTTGTTTGAAATAGATATAATTATTTCAAATATATGTAGAAAGCCAGGTCAGATGACCAACAAAATAACTGCTTTTTTCTGATCCTTACAGCCTCTTGAACTTTTCCAATACAGGAAATGTGAGGAAGAGATAAACAATTTCAGTTGTCTCTATGTTCTTAAGCATAAAATGTACATTCTGAATGCAAGTTTTCTGACTCTAGAGTCAGGACACTTTCCTTTGAACCTGGGAACAGAAATTCAAATTCCAAATCTGCCACTTATGTGACCTTAAGACTTTGAACCTCTCTGGGTCTCAAGTTTCCTCATCTATAAAATGAATGAATTGACTTCTAAGATTCTTTTCATTTCTAGCTATAGTCAGGTCAAATCAGCAAACATTTATTAATTGCTTATTTTGTGTGGCTTTACAAATGTAAAGAAAGACAACCCTACCCTCAAAGAGTTGACATTCTAATAAGGGAAGATAACACTTAAAAAAGAAGTAGAAAGGGATAAAGGGAAACCTTTATGATATATTGAAGAAAGAAGTCTTGAGAGTCAGGAGAACTGAGAGAGGACTGGATTAAATTAAATGATGGTTACAGTGCTTTCCAGCCCAAGTGCACTAGTCTAAGATGTTTTCTAGCTCAAGTGCACAGTTACATTTAGAGGAAAAATTCCTCCTGTATGTAATGTTTGTTAAACATTCTTAATTGGCTACACTTGTGATTCTTTAAAATAATTATATGAAGGCACAATAATTTCAAGAAAAACAATATGGAAAGGCATCAGAAACTAATCAATGCAGTGACCAATCATGATTTTAGTAAATTGATAGTTAAGAGAAAAGAAATAGTAGACTATAGCTACAAAATGAGGCATATATTGTCAGGCGTGGCTAATGTGTAGTGTTGCTTTTTAAATATAAATTTGTATTAATATCTTTTTTATCACCTATATTTTTGTACTATATTCCTCCTCCAATTCACATTTTAGAAAGCCATCCCTTATATTAAAGAATAAAATCAGTGAAATTTGATAGCATATCCAAAAAAGTGACATAATATGTAGTGTTCCATATCTAATTCTGCACCTCTTGTCTTATCTCTACTTTGAGAACAAGTTTTGTCACTGCAATTTTGTAGTCTTGAGTTTTAATTGTTTTATTTTTACTGCCCTTTCCATTTACTTTGCTGTGTCTGTATATATCATTTTCTTGGACCTTACTTTTCTTTGAATCAGTTAATATGTCCCCCCTTGTTTCTTTGTAGTCATCTCTTCATATTCATCATTATATTGTTGTTTAGTCATTTCTGTTGAATGTGACTTTACATGACCTCATTTGGGGTTTCTTGACAAGGATATTTGAATAGTTTGCCATTTCCTTCTCCAACCCATTTTGCAGATGAAGATCTGAGGGGAAAAAAAGGTTTCTTGACTGGCCCAAAATTACACAACTAGTAAGTGTCTTAGAGCAGATTATGAAAATGAGCCTTCCAGATTCCAGGCCTGGCAGTCCATCAGCTGTGCCACCTAGCTACCTCTTCCACTATGTTAATGTACCACAATTTGTTTAACCATTCCTCAACTGTTGAACATTGACTTTATTTGCAATTCTTTGCTGTTATGAATATTTTGTTATATATTGGTACTTACGTTTTTTTCCATTGATCTCCTTGAGATATATCCTAGGAGCAGTATCTTTTGGTCAAAAATTATAGATATTTTAGTTACTCTGTATAATTTCAATTGCTTTCCAGAATGCTTAACATTTAGTGTATAGTTTTATCAATTATACTTTAGTGTGTCTCTTTTTCTATAATCCCTCCAACATTGATTGTTCTCATTTATTGTCTCCTTTGTCAATTTGCTAGAAATGAAGTGAAGGCTCAGGATTGATTTCTTATTTATTTTATTTTTTTATATTTCTATTAATTTTTATGATTTGGAACATTCTTTCATATATGGTTATTAATAGTTTGAAGTTTTTAAAAAATGACTTTGACTAACTATATATTGAGGAAGAACTTTTAATTATATTTCTGCAGTTGTCTATGTATCTCAAAAATTAGACCCTTTTTGGAGATATTTGATCAAGATAGTATAACTTAAGCCACTGTTTCCCTTTTTTTTAATCCCAGTAGCATTAATTTTGTATATATATATATATATATATATATATATATATATATATAATCTCTATTTTACATAATTCAAATTATCTATTAGTGTTTTATAATTACTTCTGTCCCTTATTTGGTTAAGAATCCCCCCCCACACACATCATAGACATGAAAAAGTATATGATTCATTTCTCTTCTAATTGTTTCATGGCATATTCTTTTTTTTTCTAAATTTAAATCCCCACAAAGACAGAGGAACTTCAAGAAAAATAAAGTGAAAGGAAGAGGGGGGAAAAAAGTATACTTTAATCTGTGTTCAGACACCATCAGCTCTGTTCCTGGGATTGATCACATTCTTTATCATTAGTCCATCACAGAAGTTACTTCAATATTTTTTCCAGAGTTGTTATTGTTAAATGTATTTCTCTCCATCCTATTCTTTCCCATTCCCATTTATTTTATTTTCTCTCTCCTTTCACCCTGTCCCTCCTCAAAAGTGTGTTGTGCCTGACTATCCCCTGTTATGATCTTCCTTCTCTTCTATCACCTACACCACCCCCCACAATCTCCCTGTCTCCTTTCTCTCATCCCTTTCCTCTCCTTTTTCCTCTAGGATAAGAATGATTTCTATACCCTATGGAGTGTGTTTATTATTTCCTCTCTGAGCCACTTCTGATTAGAATGAAAGTTCACATATTCCCCTCACCTTCCCCCTTCTACTCGACTGCAAAAGCTTTTTCTTAACTCTTTTACATTAAATATCTTAGCCCATTCTACCTCTCCCTTCCTTTTTCCCCAATACATTCCTTTTTCACCCATTAACTCCATTTTTATAATATATTATACCTTCATATTCAGCTCCTTCTTGTACATTGTCTATATATGCTTCTTCTAACTGCTCTAGTAAATGAGGTTCATATGAGTTATCAGCATCATCTTCCCATGCAGGAACACAACATCATTAAATGCCTTATCATTTGCACTTCACATCCACACTCTCTATGCTTCATCTGAGTCCTGTACTTAAAGATCAAAGTTTTTATTCAGTTCTGGTCATTTCAGCAGGAAAGTTTGAAAGTCCCCTATTTCATTGAAAATCCATCTTTTCCCCTGAAAGAGGATGTTCAGTTTTTCTGGGTAGTTGATTCTCAGGTATAAATCAAACTCTTGTGCCTTTCCAAATATTACATTCCAAGCTCTATGAGCTCTTGATGTAGACACTGCTAAATCCTGTGTATTCTGGACTGTAGTTCTATAATTTGAATTGTTTCTTTCTGGCAGCTTGTAATATTTCCTTTTTGACCTGGGAGTTCTGAAATTTGGTTATAATATTCCTGGGAGTTTTTATTTCAAGGGGGGAGAAATCTCTTTCAGGAGGTGATTGGTAGATTCCTATTCCTATTTTTCTTGGAGGCTTTGGATACAAAACTTTGACTTTGTCATCTTCTAAGTGTGAATTTTGATCCTCCATGGGACTAAAGTAATTATCTGTGGTCAGATTCTTTTGAACATCTGACTCTACAATCAGGGCACTTTCCCTTGTACCTGGGAATTTAAGTTCAAATTCCAAATCTGCTATCTATGCCAGCCAGGGCAGGGCTGCACTGAGGCTTTACTGGATTGGACTCTACACTCACTCTGGTATGGCTAAGCTTTCCTGCTGATCTTCCAAGTCATTCTTGACCATTCCTGGTCTGGAAACTGCTCCTGCTGCCACAGACCCAGGTGTCTCCAAGGACCCAGATACTCCGAGGGCTATTCCCAGAAGGCTCCAGCCTTGGTTTGCACTGGTGGGGCACAGCTGGAATCTGGGCTGTGCTGTGACCCTTTCCAGTTCTGGTCCTGTAGATCTTGCAAGTTGTCTTGGGTCAGAAAAGTGTTTCACTCAGTCTTTTTATGTTTCTGTCATTCTAGATTTTGGTTAGAGTTATAATTATAAGGCATTTGATGGGATCTAGGGAAGAGCTTCTAGGAATTCCTGCCTTCATTTCACCATTTTGACTCTAGCCCTCGTGACATGTTCTTTAACAATTATTTTACATAACCATTTTGAATTTATTGGATTACATGGAATAACATATTGGCTTAAAATTAATTTCAGACAGACTACCTTCCAATTTTCCCAGTGGTTCTTGTGAAGTAGGAAGTCTTCCTTGTCTTGTCATTTCCATCCATCTAAACTCTTTAGTTTCTTAACTGGTAGCATTTTTTAAAAATAATAGCTGCTTTATAATATATTGAGGCCTGAATATTATTCCCCTTTCATCTCTACCTTTTTAATAATTTGTTGGAATATTTTAAATATTTTGATATTTCAGATGAATTTTAATGCTATTTTCTTGAGTTCTGTTAAGTATATCTTTTGTAGTTTCATGGGTGTAACACTAGATCTGTAAATGCATTTTGGCGATATTGTAATTTTTATTATATTGACACAGTCTATTCATGAACACTAAATATCACTCCAATTTTTTAAGCTGTTTTTCAGTGTTGATTTCTTTTTTTTAATTCTTTGTTGTGACAAAAAAAGGTTCTTTTTCTTTTTATGTATTGGATGTGTGAGTTATTAGGAAATGTCAGTAATGTAAATAAGCATCAATAAAACATTTTAAAAATATTTGTGCAAGAAATTATTTTTAATAAACTAAAACTACTGTTTGAAATTCCATAATTTCAGCAAACTTTTACTATTACTACTACTACTACTACTAAGTTCAAACACTGAATACTAGAAACACTAAAATATAAAATGATGTACATCAAATTGTCATAATTCCTACATTTAAAGCAGATGGCAACTAGCCTAAGGCTCAGATAAATTAGTGACTTACTCATGATTACACAGCTATTAAGAATCAGAGATGACTGGGGCGGCTAGGTGGATAGAGTACCTGCCCTGGAGTCAGGAGTACCTGGGTTCAAATCTGGTCTCAGACACTTAATAGTTACCTAGCTGTGTGGCTTTGGGCAAGCCACTTAACCCCATTTGCCTTGCAAAAACAAAAACAAAACAAAAAGAATCAGAGATGAACTTCAAACTAGATCTTTTTTATTATAGGTCTTCCTGGCTCCATGCCTAACACTATCCATATATAACACCAGCCATATAACACTATCCACTATATTCCATTGTATCTCATGAATCATTTGAATCAGAAGAAAACCAACTGAAGCAAGCCCCATATAATGTCCCTGGATAAAACAGTAAGAAAAGTATCTTCAAATCAATTATAAATGCATATTCAGTTGGGGATTGAGAGTTGGGATAAAAAGACCCTTATAACATAAAGTCCAGTGGGTGTGGTTCAGAGTATTTATTTAAGATAATCTCAAATTCACATATTTTATATTAACTATTAGGTGTTTTATAATCACCTGCTAGAAGGAGGACAGAGATTATGGGACTCCCAAAGTTACCACCAGAAAAGGGAAAAGAATAGGGAGACTTGGACTAGTAAAAACTCATCTAGGGTGAAATTAGTGATCCGGAATGCTAACCAAAAAACAGCTTCCTATTTTTTTCTAATTGTTTTTACCAAATAAATGCTAAGATTAGTTATTCCTATCTGCTGAAAGAATTCAAGGGATATCACTGTCCTCTAAATTTTGGCTTAGTCTAGTCACACTGCCAGTATCTTACTTCATAACAACTAGAAATGAGTTGAAATGTAATCTAAGTAAGGCAGTTCATTGTCTACATGAAGTGATCTTCTTGGTCTTTGTCTCAAGATTAGGATCTAGACAAGAGAAGTCAAGTATCAAACCATAATCAGAAAGTTCAAATAGATCTTTATTGAAGAAACAGAGGGACCTTTGCATCACATTGCATTTAGTGTTTCTTATCATAATATCCTTGGTGGGAAAGACCTGTTTCTCCCATTTGTTCTTCATTTATTGTTATGCGTACCCTACCATCCCCCACCCTTACCATACATACACTCACAAACAAAAGCACACATATAGAGACCATTATAGTAATCTGCTGTTTGATAAACCCAAAGAGTCCAGCTATTGGGATAAAAACTCTCTCTTTGATAAAAACTGCTGGGAAAATTGGAAGTCAGTATGGAAGAAACTTAGATTAGACCAATACCTAACATCCTTTAACCAAGATAAGATCCAAATGGATACAGGATTTAGACATAAAAAAAACAATACTATAAGCAAATTAGAAGATCAAGGACTAGTTTACCTGTCAGATCTATGGAAAGGGGAACAGTTTATGACTAAAGAAGAGATCACCAAAATAATAAACATCACCAAAAATAAACTAGATGATTTCAATTACATTAAATTAAAAAGCTTTTGTACAGACAAAAACCACTGTAACCAAGATCAAAAGAAATGTAGTAAACTGGAAAATAATCTTTACAACTAATAATTCTGACAAAGGACTCATGTCTAAAATATACAGAGAACTGAAACATATTTTTAAAAAAAAAGCCATTCCCCAATTGACAAATGGTCAAAGGATATGCAAAGGCAATTTACAGATGAGGAGATCAAAGCAATCCATAGCCATATGAAAAATTACTCTAAATCATTAATTATTAGAGAAATGCAAATTAAAGCTTCTCTGAGGTATACCACCTCAAACCTCTTAGACTGGTCAATATGACCAGAAAGGATAATGATCATTGTTGGAAGGGTTGTGAGAAATCTGGGACACTATTACACTGTTGGTGGAGCTGTGAACTCATCCAACCTTTCTGGAAAGAAATTTGGAACTACACCCAAAGGGCAACAAAAATGAACATATCCTTTGATCCAGCAATACCACTACTGGGTCTGTACCCTGAAGAGATGATGAAAAAGGGTAAAAACATCACTTGTACAAAAATATTCATAGCAGCCCTGTTTGTGGTGGCAAAGAATTGGAAATCATGTAAACGTCCTTCAGTTGGGGAATGGCTTAGCAAACTGTGGTATATGTATGTCATGGAACACTATTGATCTATTAGAAACCAGGAGGGACAGGAATTCAGGGAAGCCTGGAGGGATTTGCATGAAATGATGCTGAGAGACATGAGCAGAACCAGAAAAACACTGTACACCCTAACAGCAACATGGGGGTGATGTTCAACCTTGAAGGACTTGTTCGTTCCATCAGTGCAACAACCAGGGACAATTTTGTGCTGTCTGCAATGGAGAATACTATCTGTATCCAGATAAAGAGCCGTGGAGTTTGAACAAATTTCAAGGACTATTCCCTTTAATTTAGAAAAAAAACCAGATACCTTATTGTCTGATCTTGTTATCTCTTACACTTTTTGTTTCTCCCTTAAGGATGTGATTTCTCTCTCGTCACACTCAATTTGGATCAATGTACAACATGGAAACAAAATAAAGACTGACAGATTGCTTTCCATGGGGGGGGGGTGGGAGAGGAAGTAAGATTGGGAGAAAAATTATAAAACTCAAAACTCAAATAAAATCTTTAAAAAAAAGAAAAATGCATGCATAAACACATAGAAATACATTGCTTCTGTCAAAAGGATTGATTCCTTAAATGTTAATTTGAAACTAGTTAATTGGTCACATCACCTCCTTAGGGATTGTTCTGCAAAAGAAAACAAGCAGGTCACTTCTGTACTCTCAGAGAGGTGAAATCCCAGTCAGAAAGAGGACAATGATCTCAATTTATGCTTAATTCTTGCCCTCTTATGTTTTCACTTCTCTTTATTACCATCAGTTCTGAGGCAGATCACTCCCCATTCACCCACATAAAGGACCTAGAATAGGTCAACTCAGTAATCCCCCTCTGCCAGGGATTTTCTCTGAAACTCTCTCACTTTGGAGAGCAACCCTTATGACAATTGTCTCTCTCCATCAGGTTCTACCCTTATCTACAATGTTTGAAATTGCCTTCTTGGATTTAGTTTGAAGTGTTTTTCTTTTCCTTTAAATATTCCAGTCATTCCAGTACAATGGTGGGTCAATGAACAAAGCCAATAGAACAGTTGGTAATAGCACTTCATATCTCTCTAGTGCTCTTCTCCTTTAAAAGCATTTATTCATTTGATATTCACAGTCATCCTGTATAGCTGACAGTGCAAATAGCACCATCTTCAAGATAATCTAACTAGGATACATAGAGGTTAAGACTTGCTCAAAATCACATAGCTATGCCAAGATGGCGGAGAGAAGACAGGCACAGTTCTAAGGTCTCCTGATCTCTTCCCCATCTATCACATGAAACAAACCTCTTAAAAGAAATCTGAACCAGAAAACCCAGAAAGAACAGCCAGAAGAGGAAAATCTACCTCAGGATTTGTCTCCCGCAGCAGCCTTGGCTGAGTACCGGCAGGTGAGTCTGAGCTCCCAGGGAAGATCAGCCAGACCAACAGCTGAATCAGAAGCAGGAGTCTGAGGGCCTGAGAGCCAGACCTGCTGGATCAGCTGTGGGGCTGGACGAAGGGGGCTTGGGTCCCCGGGGAAGCAGAGGCACTGATGTTGGTGCTGTCCCCCTGGAGCTTGGGGAAGGGGCTGCGGGGAGAGGTCTGGTGCAGGAGAGCTGCAGACACCATCCCTGGGCTCCTCAGGTCTGAGAAACTCTGAGCTCATGCCTCCATTGCACTGAGGCCTCTTCTCAAACAAATGCAAATTATTTCTGCCTCAGCCCGAGGTGTATGAGCAAAAGAACCAGCCCAGCTGAGGAATCACCTCAGGCCAGGGTAAAGCCCACCATTGATTGAAGGCAAAAGAATTCAATAGCTCCAATTCCCTCCCTCAAGCAAAGGGAGAAGGCCTCTCAACCAAGGTCACAGACACCCCAGAGAGGGCAACCAGCTCCTCCTACTGGCCAGCCAGAGAAACTGCACTCAGTAAAGCCTTTAGAGATCCCAAGCCCAGGTGAACCAGCCCAACCTAGCTCAAGGTCTTAGCATAATGAAGAAGGGTCAGCGGAAAGGTGGATCCATAGAAAAATTCCTGGAAGGGAAAGACCCCAACCCAGAGAGACCTGGAACCTCTGAGGAGAATACAATCTGGTCTCCAGCACAGAAAGACTTCCTTGAAGAAATAAGGAAGGAGTTTAAAAATCAACTGCAAAAATGTGGGGGAGACAATTAATACCTTGCAAAATGAGAATAATTCTCTCAGATCCTCAAATGAGCAAATGCAAAAAGAAATTAATTCTCTCAAAACCTCAATTGGTCAAATGGAAAGCTCTTTCAAAAGTAGAATCGACCAATTGGAAAACGTTAATGAAGAAAACTCCTCCCCCCAAAAAATAATGGAGTCTACAGAAACTAATGATTCCACAAGACAGCAAGAGTCAGTTAAACAAAATAAAAAAATAGAAAAAAATAGAAGCAAATGTGAAATACCTCATCAACAAAACCACTGACCTCAAGAATAGATTGAGGAGGGGGAACCTGAAAATTATAGGACTTCCTGAAAACATTGAAGAGAAAAAAAGCCTGGACTTAATATTACAGGATCTAGTGATGGAAAACTGCCCTGATATCATGGAATTGGAGGGCAAAGTAGTTATTGAAAGAGTACATCGATCCCCACCAGAAAAAGATCCTAAAAGGAAAACACCAAGGAATGTTGTGGCCAAACTCAAGAACTATCAGATAAAAGAGAAAATCCTGCAAGCAGCCAGAAAGAAACAATTTAAATATCAAGGAGCCACAGTAAGGATCACACAGGACCTGGCTGCATCAACTTTAAGGGATCAAAGGGCCAGGAACGAGATATTTTTGAAGAGCACGGGAGCTTGGAATGCAGCCAAGAATCTACTTTCCTGCAAAGCTGAGCCTTCTCTTCCAGGGAAAAAGGTGGACATTTAATGAAATGGAAGAATTCCAAAAATTTCTGATGAAAAGACCAGAGCTAAACAGAAAATTTGGATATCAAACAGGAGGTTCAAGAGACACATGAAAAGGTAAAAAAAAGGGGGGCAGTAAAAGGAAAAAAATGCAATCCAATAAGTTGAAACTGGCTATATCCCAGCATGGAGTGGGTAGGGACTCTCATAAATCCTGAGAATCCTGAGAAATGTAACTCTAACAGAGAGAATATACCTAGCCAAAAATGCTGGACATCCATGACCTATCCATGAGACTGATATCTAATGGGATGTAACTGGCTTTAACTACACCAGGGAGAAAGACTCTAATAACTCTCAGGAATTTGGACTCTATTCAACAGAATATACTGAACTAGAAGGGTCAGACACTCAGAATTTTCTATGACTTAGATAGAATGATCTAAAAAAATACACTACCTCCCTAAAAAGGGGGACAGGAAAGAGACAGGAGGAGGGAGGGGATTGAATGGGACAAATCTCATTACACTAAGAGGTACAAAAAACCTATGGTAATAGAGGTGAAGAAGGGAGCAGAGGAGAAACACCTGAATCTTCTTCTCATCAGACTTGGCTTAAGTCAACCTACACATCCTCAGTTAACTTATAAAACATCCAACCTTTCAAGAAGTAAAAGGGGAAAAGGGGAGGGGGGACAGAGAAAGGGAAGGGGAGTGGAGGAAATAAGGGGAAATAACAAAAGGAAGGGAAAGGAAAGGGGAAAGAAAGGGGAGGGAGTGATATAGGAGAGCAAACACACTGAAGGGGGTGGTATTCAAAAACAAAATACTGGGGAATATGGATAAAAGGGGGGTAAAGGGGGAAAATACAAACAGAGGGAAGATAGCACAGAGGGCAATAAAGAATTAGTAATCATAACCTTAAATGTGAATGGGATGAACTCTCCCTTAAAACTTAAGCAAATAGCAGAGTGGATTAAAAACCAGAATCCTACAATATGCTGCTTACAAGAAATTCATTTGAAGCAGAGAGATACATATAGAGTAAAGGTAAAAGGTTGGAGCAAAATATATTTTGCTTCAGCTGAAGTAAAAAAAAGCAGGGGTAGCAATCCTTATCTCAGACAAAGCAGCAGCAAAAATAGATAGCATTAAAAGAGATAAGGAAGGAAACTTTATCCTCCTAAAAGGTACCATAGACAATAAAGTCATTTCAATATTGAATATATATGCACCCAGTGGGACAGCACCCAAATTCTTAGAGGAGAAGCTGAAAGAATTACAGGAAGACATAGACAGCAAAACTCTACTGGTAGGAGACCTCAACCTCCCACTATCAGATCTAGATAAATCAAATCATAAAACAAACAAGAAAGAAATTAGGGAGGTAAATAGATTGTTAGAAAAATTAGATATGGTAGACTTATGGAGGAAACTGAATGGGGATAGAAAGGAATATACCTTTTTTTCTGCAGTACATGGAACTTATACAAAAATTGACCATATACTAGGACATAAAAACCTAATGATCAACTGCAGAAAGGCAGAAATAGTGAATACATCTTTCTCAGATCACAATGCAATAAAGGTCATATGCAATACTGGGTCAAGGAGATATAGACCCAGAGCAAATTGGAAACGGAATAACCTCATTTTAAAAAAAGAATGGACCAAAAACCAAATTATAGAAAGAATTAACCATTTTATCCTAGATAATGCTAATAATGAAACAACATACCAAAACCTATGGGATTCATTCAAAGCAACTCTCAGGGATATGTTATAGCTCCAAATGATTATATGAATAAATTGGAGAAAGAGGAAATAAATGAACTAAACATGCAACTAAAAATATTAGAGAAAGAACAAAACAAAAATCCCCAATCAAATACCAAATTAGAAATTTTAAAAATCAAAGGAGAAATTAATAAAATTGAAAGCAAAAAAACTATTGAATTAATAAATAAAACCAAAAGTTGGTATTATGAAAAAACCAATAAAATTGATAAACCTCTGGTCAATTTCATGAAAAAAAAGAAAGAAGAAAACCAAATTGCTAGTATTATAAATGAAAAAAGGTGAACTCACCACCAATGAGGAGGAAATTAAAGTAATAATTTGAAATTATTTTGTCCAACTTTATGCCAATAAATTTAATAATCTAAGTGAAATGGATGAATATTTACAAAAATATAAGTTGCCCAGGTTAAATGAAGAAGAGATTAAATACCTGAACCACCCTATCTCAGAAAATGATATTCAACAAGCCATTAGTGAACTTCCTAAAAAAAAATCTCCAGGGCCTGATGGATTCACAAGTGAATTCTACCAAACATTTAAGGAACAATTGGTTCCAATCCTATATAAACTCTTTGGAAAAATAGGGAAAGATGGAACTCTGCCTAACTCTTTCTATGAAACCAATATGGTACTGTTACCTAAACCAGGAAGAGTTAAAACAGAGAAAGACAATTATAGACCTATTTCTCTCATGAATATAGATTCAAAAAATCCTAAATAAAATCTTAGCAAAACGACTACAACAAGTCATCACTAGGATAATACATTATGATCAAGTAGGATTTATTCCAGGAATGCAGGGTTGGTTTAATATTAGGAAAACTTTTAGTATACTCAATTATATCAACAAAAAACCTATCAGAAATCATATGATCATATCAATAGATGCTGAAGAAGCTTTTGACAAAATACAGCATCCATTCCTATTAAAAACACTAGGAGTATAGGAATAAATGGACTGTTCCTTAGAATAATGAGCAGTATCTATCTGAAACCATCAACAAGCATTATACTCAATGGGGAGAGGCTAGAGGCATTCCCAATAAGATCAGGGGTTAAACAAGGGTGCCCATTATCACCACTACTATTCAATATTGTATTAGAAATGTTAGCATCAGCAATTAGAGAAGAAAAAGAAATTAAAGGAATTAGAATTGGGAAGGAAGAGACAAAACTCTCACTATTCGCAGATGACATGATGGTCTACCTAGAGAATCCCAAGAAATCATCTGAAAAACTACTGGAAACAATTAGCAATTTTAGCAAAGTTGCAGGTCATAAAATAAACCCCCATAAATCCTCAACTTTCCTATATATGACTAGCAAGAAACAGCAGGAAGAGCTAGAAAGAGTAATTCCATTCAAAGTAACCTCAGACAGTGTAAAATACTTGGGAGTCTATTTGCCAAGACAGACTCAGAATCTTTTTGAAAACAATTATAAAACACTTCTCACACAAATTAAATCAGATTTAAATAACTGGGCAAATATCAACTGCTCATGGATAGGTAGAGCTAATATAATAAAAATGACAATTCTACCAAAACTAAACTATCTGTTTATTGCCCTACCAATCAAAATTCCAAAAAATTACTTTAATGAGCTAGAAAAAATTGTAAGTAAATTCATATGGAGAAATAAAAAGTTAAGAATTGCCAGGAGCTTAATGAAAAAAAATGCAAATGAAGGTGGCTTAGCACTACCCCATCTAAAATTATATTATAAAGCATCAGTCATCAAAACTGTTTGGTATTGGCTAAGAAATAGACTGATGGACCAGTGGAATAGACTAGGTGTAAAAGCAGGAGAGGATTATAGTAATCTGCTGTTTGATAAACCCAAAGAGTCAGGCCACCAGGATAAAAACTCCCTCTTTGATAAAAACTGCTGGGATAATTGGAAGTTAGTATGGAAGAAACTTAGATTAGACTAACACCTCACACCCTTTATGAAGATAAGATCCAAATGGTTACAGGACATAGACATAAAAAACAATACTATAAGCAAATTAGAAGATCAAAGACTAATCTACCTGTCAGATCTATGGAAAGGGGAATAGTTTATGACTAAGGAAGAGGTGGAGAACATCACTAAAAACCAATTAGATGATTTCCATTACATTAATTAAAAAGTTTTTGCACAGATAAAACCAATGTAATCAAAATCAAAAGAAAAGTAGTCAATTGGGAAACAATCTTTACAACTAATGATTCTGACAAAGGACTCATTTCTAAAATATACAGAGAACTGAGTCATATTTTTAAAACAAAAAGCCATTCCCCAATTGACAAATGGTCAAAGGATATGCAAAGGCAATTTACAGATGAGGAGATCAAAGCAATCCATAGCCATATGAAAAAATGCTCTAAATCATTAATTATTAGAGAAATGCAAATTAAAGCTTCTCTGAGGTACCACCTCACACCTCTCAGATTGGCCAGTATGACCAGGAAGGATAATGATCATTGTTGGAAGGGATGTGGGAAATCTGGGACACTATTACACTGTTGGTGGAGCTGTGAACTCATCCAACCCTTCTGGAGAGCTATTTGGAACTATGCCCAAAGGGCAACAAAAATGTGCATACCCTTTGACCCAGCAATACCACTACTAGGTCTATACCCTGAAGAGATGAGGAAAAAGGGTAAAAACATTACTTGTACGAAAATATTTATAGCAGCCCTGTTTGTGGTGGCAAAGAATTGGAAATCCAGTAAATGTCCTTTAATTGGGGAATGGTTTAGCTAACTGTGGTATATGTATGTCATGGAATACCATTGTTCTGTTAGAAACCAGGAGGGATGGGATTTCAGGGAAACCTGGAGGGATTTGCATGAACTGATGCTGAGTGAGATGAGCAGAACCAGAAAAACACTGTAAACCCTAACAGCAACATGGGAGTGATGTTCAACCTTGAAGGACTTGCTCATTCCATCAGCGCAACAATTGGGAACAATTTTTGGCTGTCTGCAAAGGAGAGTACCATCTGTATCCAGATAAGGAGCTGTGGAGTTTGAACAAAGTACAAGGACTATTCCCTTTAATTCGGAAAAAAAAAACCCAGATGTCTTTTGGTTTGATCTGGTTACCTCTGAGAATTCTGTTCTCTTTAAGGATATGATTTCTCTCTCATCACACTCAATTTGGATCGAGGTACAACATGGAATCAAAGTAAAGATTGACGGAGTGCTATCTGTGGGGTGGGGGTGGGGGGAGGGAAGCAAGATTGGGGGAAAACTGTAAAACTCAAATAATATCTTTAATAAACATTCTATTGTTTTAAAAAAAATCACCCAGCTAACTAAGTGATGTCAATGCCAGGATGAGAAGTCAAATTTCATTATTTTCAGTTCAGTGCTTTTTCCATGGACCATACAACTTAGCTTTGGGCATGTTTACAAAAGTATGTTCTGAAATCAATCATAATATCTTAATTAAAAGCACCTTTATCATGGCTTATCTGGTTGTAAATACTCACTCATGGGGATGCTTAAATCCCTTCATCTGGACAAGGAGGGGAAGGGAATCTTGCATGGATGATAGAGTATGACAAAAGCATAGGAGCCCACAGCTGATGGCTTCTGATTTGGCTACTAGTCACTTGTCAATCAATTAACTAGTATGAATTAAGTCAAGATACTAAGCACTAGGAATACAAAGATCAAAGATACCAAATCCCAGAGCATGGAGGAAGTCAGCCTGTGGAAGAATGAGTTATGACTTGTCTAGCTGCCTTCCCTAAATGAAAGGAAGGAATCTTGGGATGAAAGGAAACAGAAAAATGTCACAAGGTCTGAGGGTATTACCAATGTGTGATTTCCAAGACTGGTGTGAGGTTTTAAGAGAGTAGAGAATAGCAAGCATTGTCCTCCTGTGCCATAGATTGTCTACTTTTTGTACTAAAGCACAGGGGCACATTTTTTGTTGCTTATGCTCCTCCAAACCCTTCTACAGTAACACGTTTTCAGCACTCAGGCCACTTATTTAAAGAAAAAAAGAGAGAGTCTTTCCCCTCACCTGCAAGAGAGCTCCTAGGATTAGATAGAGACTTCAAATCTAGCATATATGATAGTTCACAGTTCTTTGGAATATAGAGAGTATGAGTTCTCTCACACTAGAATAGCAGATATGGTATCAGCAGAAAAATTGTAGACAATCCTGTCTCAGTAGAGTATAAGAAATAGACAAACACAACTATTTTTCATCCCCAAAGAGCAACCAAGGCTTCATGTGCATGATACTAACAAAAGTCAAAGAGAAATAAATATATCCTGACTGAATACAGTCCTCCATTTGTTACAGTTCACAAATTGAACCACTATTACACAACTTCCTATATAGAATATGTACCCTTCTAGATACTTTGACTGTCCAAGTGCTAGGAGATAAGTCATATCTGTTCACTACTTCGATGAAAGTGAATCACACAAGGACTCATACGTGTTCATTGACCAGAGCTCTGAACCAAGAGAGGAATATTGGCTGCTTGAAATGTACTGATTTTCACTGAAATGGCTCAGTTCAGCTCATTAGTGGTACATTATAGTACTGTTGCATGTGTTTAGAACTATATTTTAAGAAAAAAAAGGAATCATATTTTAATGTGATAATATATAATCCAGTCCAACCCCTCCACTTCCTATGATTTACAATATTCAACCAAGGTGGGAACATTTTCAGGGTGCAAGCAGCATATAGGTAAGCAAACTACAGTTTTGCCTGTAGGACAGGGAAAGAGTTCAATGTTAGTCAGCTTGGAGCTTACTCAGAAATTTCCTCACTGATCTCTGTCCAGTGCTGGAATCCAGTCATTCATTCTCAGCTCCCCCTAAATGTGTATAATCTCTTCCTAGTTCTACCTTGCTTCTGCCTCTATGGCCATAGGCTAATAATTTTCTCTCTGAGCTCCTCAGTCCTTAGGACCATTTCTGAGTATATTGAGTAGGAGCTCAAAAAATATTTTTGTTAAATGAATTAGGAAGCAACATTCTTTCTCTTTGCTTCTTGATATTTTATATTCAATTCAAAGTTAAGGCAGGTAGAACTAGCAGCAACACCAACAGCAGCAATTTTCTTGTTAAAACACACACACAGATACACACACACACACACACACACACAAACAAAACAAATCAACCTGGATTTGTAGCATTTCCCAGTTGCCAGCATGCAAATGCTCACACTGATAATTTAACAATCAGCTCTGTGAGCTCATTCAAGATGACTTCAGCATATCCCTGGCTCTACTTGTACTTTCCCTATATCCGTCCAGCCTCTGTTCTTCATACCCATGACATAAACACACACACACATACACACACACACACACACTGTAACTTGTATTTCTTCTTTTGTTTAGCCCCTCTTTCCCCCAGCCTATGATTCATTAGCATTTCTAAACACACATTCACATAACATATACACAGATGGTGGTTCCTATTTACTGTAAAAAGGGTTATCCATACTATACAAATAACAAAAAGAGAGTTATTCCTTACCCAGAGAAATTAGGGGAGGATGGGTTGGGGAAGAACAGAACTCCATGCTAAGAATGTCTTCTGCACCTAGCCAAGCATGGGTTATTTGTGGCCATCTATACAATAACTGGTGCAGAGTAAATAGTACCAAACCAGAGCTCCAGTGTAAAGGACAACCACTAATGAAATGGGCTGTATGGAGAGGAGGAAATGGTGTGTGAGAGAACACAATGGCTTCATCAGATGTTTCATTTGATGCCAGTCTTAGCTGTTTAAGACATACTGCTGAGAACCATATGGTCCCTTTGGGTTTTATCTGAATATGGTTTTGTGTTGTATCCTTAGGAGATTACAGTGATAGAAAAGGAACTAAAAATGAACACACCACAATTCTAAACTTTAAAATCTAGCCACTCTATCCTGCTACAAGGAAGTGGAAAGTTAATGGCCAGTTGCTATATCCAGTCCCAGGAGGACTCTAGAAGGGTCCCTAGCTCAGCAGTTCTTGACAGTTGTTTGGAGTTGAGGGAGGGAGCTGGAATGTGACAACTGGGAGCAGTGATAAAGTGAAATTTGAAGCAACAATTCCCAATTAGGGAGACGAGAATGTTAAGACAGAGGTATGGACAGAATGAAGCTGATAGAAATGCCAAGACTGGCTAAGAATGATGGAAAGAGTATCTGGAAGCTGAGGGAAAAGGAATAATAAAGAGAAGGGGAGTATCAGAAACCCCAAAGGTTCAAGTGTTGCCACTTGAAATTTTGTGAGATGCCAGGTATCTTGCCACATAATGCAGTATGTAATGGGGGTGGGGTGGGGAGAGCTATCAGCAGGTGCTGGCCATGTCCTATTGGCACTTAAAGGGATTGAACAATCATAAATAGGCACAGAGAAAACAGACACTTCAATTAATGAAAAGGATACATTCTGGTGAAAGCAGAATTTATTTTATTTCAGACAACTCAAAAAATCGGTTAGTAATGATCTCAGAGAAGGCAACAGTGAAAAAAAAAGAACTAAAAAAGACAAACTGGGAAACTTCATTATACCTAATGGAATGTCAACATACTGAATGGTATAACAAATGTATGAGTGAAAAGTTCATCACAAAAATAAGCCAGAAAAACTCAAGTAGTTGAGAATTCAACCTACTTCTTTCAATCCTAAACAAATCTAACCAAAAAAATTAAATAAGTATGGGGCAGCTAGGTGGCACAGTGGATGGACCACCAGCCCTGGAGTCAGAAGGACCTGATTTCAAATCCAGTCTCAGACATTTAATAATTGCTTCACTATGTGACCATGGGCAAGTCACTTAACCCCATTGCCTCAAATAAATAAAATTAAAAAATAAATAAGTAATAATTTATGGATCTGAATAGAACTTTAGAAAAGTTAAATGGATATCTTGTGATTATTGAATGAGAACAGAAAGGAGAATACATTTTCCTAGTTCTGTATGACATACTTAAAAAAATTGACCATGTACTAAGGCATAAAAACCTCATAAAACTAGAAAGGTAGAAATATAAAACACACCCTTTATTTAAAAATGCAATAAAATTGTAATAAAAAGATTTCTGAAACAAAAATGAAATTTAAATAGGTCCTAAATAATTTAATTCTAAAGAGCCGCTGGATAAAAGAATAAATCATAAAAAGAATATATAATTCATAAAAGGAAAATTGCAATCAGAATTCTAAATTTTAACCACTAGACTATTAGATAGAAAACAACAATAAAATAACATGTCAATATTTTTGAGATGCAGGCATTGGCAGTCCTTGTTAGAAAATTAATAACATTAAATACTTTTATCAGTAAAAAGTGATGAACAGTTCCATTGTGCTTGCAACTAAAAACCTTAAAAAGCAACAAAAAAGAACATATAACCAAACATAAAAATCTGAAAGTCAAGGAAGAAATAAAAAATTAAAAGAAAAATATTGAATTGACAAGTAAACTTAGGAACTTTATTATTAGAAAAAAAAAACAATTAAAAGAAATAAAGGAGTTTCCCATCCCTACTGTTGAGCAGTTTGAAACTATGGTCAAATGGTTATAAAACCATGAAAACACTCTGACCTATTACTGTCACTACTAGGTCTGTATCCCAAAGAGATGAAAAATTGGATGGAAAAGGACTATAGATATAAGAATATTTATAGCAGTTCTTTTCTGATGGTAAGGAACTAGAAATTGAAAGGTTAATCATCAGTTGGGGAATGGCTATGTAGTATGTGATTGTAAAGGAATGCTATTCTTCCATAAGAAATGATGAGCAGGATGTTCTCAGTAAAACCAGGAAAAACTTATATGAGCAAGTACAATGTGAAATGTACTATATTCAAAGTAATAGCAATATTGTAAGATGATCAGCTGTGAATGACTTAGCTTTTCTCAAAAGTGCTATGACTCAAGACAATTTTGATGGACTTAAAATATACTTTCCAGTTCCAGAGAAAGGGCTGGTGCTGTCTGATTGAAGCATACTTTTTTAAACTAAAAAAACCAACAGCAACATTGGGTGATGATCAACTATAATGGATTTAGCTCCTCTCAGCAGTTAAGTGATCAAGGATAATTCCAAGACTTGTGATGGAAAATGCCATCCTTATCCAAAAAACAAAACGAAGCAAAACAAAACAAAACAAAATGGGGTCTGAATACAGATCAAAGAATACTATTTTCACTTTTTAAAACTTGTTTTTATATAATTTTTTATTCTTTTCAATTTTCCCCTTTAGTTCTGATCCTTCTTTCATAATTTGACTAATATGGAAATATATCAGATTGCTTGCTGTCATGGGGAGGGGGAAGGGAAGGGAGGGAGATAGAAAAATATGGAACTCAAAAAGGTGAATGTTGAAAGAGATCTTTACATGTAATTAAAAAACAAAATAACACTTAAAATAACATTTAAAAGAGCTAAAGCACTAACTAATCTAATTAAATAGAGACAGTAAAACAAAATTACTAAGTTCAAAATGAATAAAAGATTTTACAATAACTGATAAGGAAATAGAGGAAATTATTAGAAACTATTTTGTTAAATTACATAACAACAACATTGATAGTAAATTAAATAGATGCAGTAAGCTTCTCTGCTAAAAGTCTGATATCTAATATATAGGAAACTGATTCAAATGCATTGAGAATAAGAACAATTTCCCAACAGACAAATAATCAAAGATATAAAAAGACAATTCTCAAAAGAAAAATAATATAGAGGAAAATTCTCCAAATAATAAGAGAAATGAAATCATAACAACACTGAGTTAGTGAATTAGTGTAACCATTCTTAGTCACTAAACTATTTCCTAAAAATTCTAACCCTATCCATATCCTCTATAGAGATCAAAGAAAGAGAAAAAATATGCACATATATGAAAGTATATATATATATATATATATATATATATGCACAAATACAGAATTTTTGTGTTAGCAAAATAAGTGGACACTAATAAGGAGAAATGGAAATGGCTAAGCAAATTTATAATAACATTTATCAAAGTGATGAAATATTATTTTACCATAAGAAAATGACAAAAGAATTGAACTCTGAGAAACCTGGGAAAACTTATATGAATTGAGGCAGAATGAATCAAGAGGGAGGAGGAATTCAATGACTAATAATACTGTAAAGAATAACTGTTTTATCAGGTTTATAACTCTGATTAATTGACAAACTCCAGGAAACTGATTGATGATGATAAAGGGTGCTCCCCACTTCTTGAAAGAGGTGATTTCAGAGGTGCAGAATGCATATTTTTTGACATGGTAAATATATAAACTTGCTTTTCTTTGCTATAATTAATTATTACAAAGGAGAGTTTCTTGTAGGTGGGAAGGAGAGAATAATTGAATGGAGTAAGGAAATGTTAGTGATAGCAATGCCAAAAAAAAGGAAGAAGAAAAGAGGGTCAAAGAAACATTTAAAATGCACTGAAAAGAATAAAAGGAGGTTCAGAGGGAAGGAAGAAGGACATTTGGGAATAAACATGTTATTTATTATATAGTAAAAATCAAGGTATGTGTGGTGATATGCATTTTTATATATAATACTCTTTTCACAGATTTATAGTTGAGACTGGCATGGTCTCATTTTCCTCAGTTGATGTCACTTTTGATGGGAATAGAACTTGTTCCAGCTACCTCCATGCTCAAACTTAGAAATTCCAAACAATTTTGTTAAATAGGGTATTTACCCATGAGAAAAAAAGTGACATATACTAAATGGCACCCTCACAATCTAGAAAGATTGCTTTTTGTTCTTTATTCTCCAAGAAGACCATAACATTAAGGAGGCAATGCATATGAATTGGATTTAAGTGAGGGAGGTCTGTGCAAAGCTACCAGTCTCACTTTCTCCTCCAGAGCCAGTTGGGTCCATGAGCAGCATCAGATGGATTGGAGATGATCCTGGATGCCATGAAAGACCTTGACCTTTTTAAGCTAATGTCTTTAAGAGACAACACCCATTCAGTGAATAAGGCAAGAAGGATCAGTGACCTTCTGAAGTGTGGAAGCTTGGATGATGTGCATTCTATGTCCCAGACTTTCCAAAACTTCAATTCACATCCTTGCTTTCGCAAAGTGGTGAAGGATTATAAGGGAACAAAACACTAGGTCTCTCAGCTTGATCTGCAGCAGATTTCCAGATGGACAGATAGTGCTAGAAGGGACCTTCTAAGACATCTGATCCAATTATCTAATTTTTATAGTTGGAAATATGAGTCAAGGAGGTCAGAAATGGAATTTTAACCCAGGCCCTTCTGACTTCCAAAGCTAATTTCCTTTGCAATGTACCACATTGTCTGCCTCACTGTTGAACTGTCAGTTTCTCCAAGAGAATCTTCCTATGAGTGAGTGAAATGCCTTTCTTTGCAAGATATGACTAGAATAATCTGACTATATAAGATCTCTGTCTCATTTAATATGGTGTGTTCTTTATGCAAGTCTTGTGATTTTATTAGGAATTCTAAAAACATGTTAGCCACTTTTGAAGAGTTCATTACAGATTCAATATGTATCTTTTTCATTTAAATATCCTTTACACTCACTAGGGAAATAAATATACTCTCTATGTAATTTTTAAATGTCAGGTAGGGAGAGACCAAATACAAAAATCTAATCTTTTGTGTTTATAGATCCATATCAAATAGGGGATTGAAGAGGGTAAGCTTTAAATTCCCAAAGCTATCTCACAGTCTATAGATAGATGACTATGTCCATTCTTTCTCCTAAAATAGAAATTCCTCCCTGTTGAGTCACTCTAACTGTTTTAAAACCATTGCCCCAGCCTATAGAGCTTTTCAGATACATGCACTGTAGAATGTGTGATAACCATAGAATGCACTTTGTATGAACTTTAAAGTCATTTAAGTTCCCAGCTTTTATTATCAATTTTTTCCTTGTAATTTTCAATATGTTCCTATTCTATTCAGGGAATAGTTGAGGAGGTGATAGGCAGTTAAAATTAAGATCTACCACTTCCCACATAAAAATATGTAAATATTGCAATACGGCTTGCATTTTAAAAGCATCAACTTCCAATCATCTAGATCTTCTCAGAGAAGACAGACATTTGTTTAGCCTCTGAAAAAGTTATATACTTTCACCAATGGAATAAATTTCCTATTTCAGTTTCCACATTAACTTGGATTATTTATTGTGTGCTTCCTAGGAGAAATTAAAGCAAATTAGAATTGAATTTGACTCAAGTCCATCTAAGTATCCCCTCCCCCATTTCATCTCGTTAATTTGTCTCCTGGGTTTGTAAATGAGAGCTATAATCCTCAATATACCCATGCTTCTAAATATGATTGGCCTTTATTCAGTTTTGTCCCTCCTTGACCCCTCTACAGTTTCTTAGAATCTTAGAATCTCCCCATTGTATAGGGAAAGCTAGATAATAGGTATCTTTTTTACTCTTTAGAACTTTCTCTTTGCCTTTTCCCCTTTTTCCATGTTTAAAAGGGCAAAGAGACTTTTAGATACTTCTCCTTCTCCTCTCCCCCCCCATCACTCAAAGAATACTTGATGACAATTTGCAGCAGAAGAATATGGCAGAGGTAGATAGGAAATAGAAAGGCCTTCTAGTGGAAGGGAAGAAAATCCTGAGAGGTCACATCCTCAGTTTAAAAGATGGTGACAAGGGTTCTTTCCGAAATTTCTTGAAGAAGCCTGATATTATTCCAACCAAGAAGGCCTTCTTACCATATATCTATATATAGCTCTCCATCTTTCACCTCTGTAGGGTCAGTTCCAGTCATCTTGATCCATATTGGTCCCTGGACCCAGGATGGCTCTGAAAGAGAAAGTAAGGCTGGTTACTTAGCACAGCTACCCCTCACTTACATCCAATTCACTTGTATGTCATGGTCCCTGATGTTATGGTCTTTTGGAGAGCAAAGGACAACCACCATCTCTGTTGACTTTTATATTCCCAGAAATCCAAAATATGTTGTTATTCAGTCATTTCAGTCTAGTTACTATCCTACTTCCAGAACAATGACTCAGTTGGACAGTGGGATTCTGATTGGAAAGGGAATTGTTTGTTTAGCAACTAATTTGTTTAAAAGTCTTCTTCTGGGAAGAATATAAACTGCAAAGTTTTACTATGTGTCTGTAAGGTACTATGTATGATGACTTTGTGAGAAAAAGGGATTTCCCAAGAATGTATGTTTTCTCAATAATAATCCCAAGGTCAGAATTCTTCTGGAGAAGAACTGATGGGTTAGGGATATACTTATGTATTTTTTATACCTAGTTATGGCCTCCTATGAATATTTAGCATCTTATACATTTGCTATAACTGAAATAAAGCTTGTCCTATCTGCTTTTCCATTTATTACTACATATTCTTTGTTATACATATTTGGGGAATCCTAAAATGGGCATGTGATATTAGATTTACTAAAACCAGGATGGGAGGAATGAAGCAAAAATTGAAAATAACTTTCTTCAGATAGATATGGTCCTTGAAGCACCTTGGGCTAGAAGTTCATATATAATGTATTTTTGCAAAACTAAGCATTGAAACCAAGCCCACGTTCACTGACTTATCATACTCTTACCTCTGTGTTCTTGGTTAGTTCCTCATGGCTATGATGCTGATGCAGTCTGGCAACAATGCTATCCTTTTCATGTCTGCTTCATAGATCCTTAATTTCCTTTAAGGTTTAACTCAGATATCACATACTATTAAAGATTTATTTAATTTGAGTTTTACAATTTTTCCCCTAATCTTACTTCCCTCCCCCACCCCTCACAGAAAGCAGTTTGTCAGTCTTTACATTGTTTCCATGTTGTACATTGATCCAAATTGAGTGTGTTGAGAAATCATATCCTTAAGGAAGAAACATAAAATATAAGAGATAGTAAGATCAGACAATAAAAGTTTTTTTTTTTCTAAATTTAGGGTAATAGTCCTCGGTCTTTGTTCAAACTCCACAGTTGTTTCTCTGGATACAGATGGTATTCTCCATTGCAGACGGCCCCAAATTGTCCCTGATTATTGCACTGATGCAATGAGTTGATCATCGCCCCCCATGTTGCTGTTAGGGGGGTACAGTATTTTTCTGGTTCTGTTCATCTCACTCAGCATCAGTTCATGCAAATCTCTCCAGGCTTCCCTGAATTCCCATCCCTCCTGGTTTCTAATAGAACAATAGTGTTCCATGACATACATATACCACAGTTTGCTAAGCCATTCCCCAATTGAAGGGCATTCACTTAATGTCTAATTCTTTGCCATCACAAACAGGGCTGCTATGAATATTTTTGTGCAAGTGATGTTTTTACCCTTTTTCATAATCTCCTCAGGGTACAGACCCAGTAGCAGTATTGCTGGATCAAAGGGTATGCACATTTTTGTTGCCCTTTGGGTGTAATTCCAAATTTCTCTCCAGAAAGGTTGGATGAGTTCACAGCTCCACTAACAATTAGTGTCCCAGATTTCGCACAACCCTTCCAACAATGATCATTACCCTTTTTGGTCACATTGACCAGTCTGAGAGGTATGAGGTGGTATCTCAGAGAAGCTTTAATTTGCATTTCTCTAATAAGTGATGATTTAGAGCAATTTTTCATATGACTATGGATGGCTTTGATCTCATTTTTATTAAAGATTTTATTTATTTTTAGTTTTTCAGATATCACATAGTAAAAGATCATTTTGAATTGGAAATTAAAGGGATACCCATCAATTGGGGAGTGGTTGAAAAAACTGTGGTATATGAATGTGATGGAACACTATTGTTCTATAAGAAATCATGAGGGAAGGGGCAGCTAGGTGGTGTAGTGGATAAAGCACCGGCCCTGGAGTCAGGAGTACCTGGGTTCAAATCTGGTCTCAGACACTTAATAATTACCTAGCTGTGTGGTCTTGGGCAAGCCACTTAACCCCATTTGCCTTGCAAAAAACCTAAAAAATCATGAGGAATGGGATTTCAGAATACCCTGGAAAGACTTGAATGAACTGATTCTGAGTGAAGTGAGCAGAACCAGAGGAGCATTGTACATATTATCAGCAACAACATGCGATGATCAACTATGATGTACTTTTTCATTCAGCAGTACAATAATCAAAGACAATTCTAAAAGACTAGTGATGGAAAATACCATCCATATCCAGAGAACGAACTGTGAAGTTTAAAGAACAAGGCTTACTATCTTCAATTTTTAAAGGTAGTCTATATTATTTTCTTTTTCTCTAATTTTTTTTCCCAATTTGATTTGATTCTTCTTTCATAACATGATTAAAGGAAGGGAAAGGAGGAAGAAAAATGTGAAACTCAAAACCTTACAAAAATGATTGTTGAAAATTATCTTTACATGTCATTGGAAAAATAAATAAAATACTTATGAAAGAAAAAAATACTTTCAATTGACTAAATCAAAAATAAAACAAATTTTTTTGTCGATTGATCCCATGTTATTAGTTTTCATTCTCCACACTACTTATTTTGTATTTACTTTGTAAATCCTTTTATTCTCTTCTCTTTATAAATGCTGTATGTATCCTTTCAGCTTGCATCATCTAAAACAGTATTTTGCACTTAGTAGGTTCTTAAGAAATTTTGATCATTTGAAATGAAATAAAGTCCTAGAACATCTTCTTTGCTGGGTGCCTCTTGAGGAATTATATTTCTAAGCCAACACTCTCTTTGAGCCAGACTTCCAAGGTTTCAGGGAAGGAGGAAATCAATTATCACATACAAAAAAATTCACCATTGTACATTGATTTTATGTAAGTAGTATAACAATATTTATTAAAGAAATGGAAACCAGAAAGAGGAGACATTCACAATGAAGAGTTTAAAAATGGTAAAGTCAGCAGAGAAGTCATTTGTCTGCTTTCCTTTGTCTATTGTTCTTATTCCTTCAAATAGACATATGTCTATCATATATTTTGCCCTCCAAATTCTATAATCGAGACAAGGATCATTAGGGAGGAAACTAATAAAGAGACTGATTATAAAGACAAAATATACTCTACAGGCAACTACACTTTTCCTCATTTGAATAATCAATCATTTTTCAAAATAATTTTCATAACCAGTAAAAGGCTTAATTTATTTGAAGACCAAATGGTAAGAATGAGGGAATGAAGTCCCACAGGGTTTTAGATTGTAGAAATTGTTTTAATGTTCTGTCCTCTCAAATGACCTAATTAAAGCTTTTAGACATGATAAGTTTTCATTTCCCTTTTCTTGTTTCCGGCCAGGCTTTTGCAGTGTGGGAGTGATTCCAGCACTCTAACCCTTCCAATCTGTTAAGATGATTTTCATCTTTTTCCTGCTTTTCTTGATCCTTCATTCTTTCTTTTAGCATGTTATTTACAGATTAATCTCAGTATTCTCTTACTTATCAGCCTTGGCTTCTTGTAAACCATCTTTCTTTCCTCCCTTCACCTGTCTCTTTCTGTAAACTTTCAGCATCAAGCCAGGATTGTGGGGGTTTTTTTTTCTTAAAAAAAGATGGTTCTAGAGTATGTTAATTTATGATATGTAATAAGAGTTTAAGGAAGAAGCTGACAAAGGATTTTTACCCTAGTTCTAGCCTTCACCAACTCTCACTTGGACAGGATTATTGCAACAGTTTTTCGGAAAGTCTTCCCATTGCCTGTCTGTCCCTCTCAGACACACCACACACACACACACACACACACACACACACACACACACACACATACTTGCCACCTACATGTGAACACATGTGGGTTTGTACATGGATATATAGAAACCAAAGAGGGTTTGTAGGCATGTATGTATATATAAAAACACACACACACACATATGCATAATAATCTCTCTGGTTATATATACATATACAGATATCCTATCTAAAGTATATATGCAAAACCACAGATAGACATATATATATATATATTTTGTTGTTGTTGTTGTTGTTGTTGTTCAGTCATTTCAATCATATCTGTGTCTGTATGACCCCTTTTGGGGTTTTCTTGACAGAGATGCAGGAGCAGCTTTCCTTCTGCAACTCATTTTCCCTTTGAGGAAGCTAAGACAAACAGGGTAAAGTGACCTGAGCAAGGGCCAAGAAGATAGTGTCTAAGAGAGGATTTGAACTCTGTTCTTGCTGACTCCAGCAGGAGTGCACTATCCACTATGTTGCCTAGCTGCCCCTATACACATATGTATATGTATATACATACACATACACACATTCACCAAAAGGGACATATATTTATGTCAATAAATGAGCCCTCTCTGAATATAGTATGTGCATGTATATTCATATATACATACAAATATCTATATAGATATATCACTATATCTCTGTTGTATACATATGTGTATGCACACATGCCCACACATCCATATATGTGTATTCATATGTCATGCATTTTTTATCTTTGAAATAATCCTGTTGAGTACAATTTAACTCCCCTGCTAAAGAAGATTCAGTGGGCCCCTCTTGTCTCTAGGATAAAATACCAGTTCCTGAACTGGGATCAACAGTTCTTTACAGTCTTATTCCAGTTTGCTGTTCCACACTTAGTTCACATTATTTACTCCAAAACTCTGCCTCACAATCAAGCCATCTACTTCCTTTTCCCCACACAGGATATCTCATCTTTTCTTCAAGTCCTTTGCATAGTCAATCCCCTATGTCTGTAATGCTAAACCTCTTCAGCTCTGCCTCTTGGAATCCTCTGGCATCATCCCTTTGCTGATCCTTCCCAAGTGTCAGAACTCTTCACTTTTCCCACCATTTATTATAATTGGATTCATCTATAAAGGAGACAACTTTCATTAAAGGGTAATTGTTCTCTTGGCATTTCTGAGTCATTTCATGCAGTAAAGGTGTTCTCTTCCTAACACTTTGAAAAGAGGAAACAGTTATGTTATGATTGTGTGGTCTTGCTGAAGTTCGATTTTAAAATCCATCTGCTCTGTGATAAATCAAGGTCACAATGGGAACACAATTTCCAATTTAATCCTCCTATTCAAATTGTTCATAAGCCAACATGCTGTCACAGTAGCCAGCAGGGTCCAATTTCTCCAGTGGTGTCTAGAATGAGACATAATATCTGTGGCATAACTTTCTAGGCATTCTGTTCAAAAATACATATTTTTGACTCACCCTATTGAGTAAATTAGTTTTTATTGAATCAGTTTTGCCCACATCTCCTTGCCAAGATTTCCTGTGGCAAACCTTCCATAATATTTGGAGTACAGTATTTAAATGCATGAATCAATAAGCATTTATAAGAGCACAATTCTGCCATCTTATCCAATAATTATTGATCAAGTATCTATATGGATATAGATCTATATCTACAAAGTGCCAGGCCTAGAGTCAGAAAGACTCTGTTCAAGTCCTCTGTTTAAATCTGGCCTCAGACATTTGCAATCTGTGTGACCCTGGGTGACCTTAATTCTGTATGCCTCAGTTTCTTCATCTGTAAAAAGAACTAGATGAGATGGTAGACCAAACCAGTATCTTTATCAGGAAACTCTCAAATGTGGCATGGAGAGTCAGATTGAAACTAATGGGCAGACTTCCGGCCAAGATGGTGGAGAGAAGACAGGCACAGTTCTAAAGTCTCCTGATCTCTTCCCCATCTATCACATGAAACAAACCTCTTAAAAGAAAGCCGAACCAGGAAAGAAAAGCCAGGAGAGGAAGATCTACCTCAGGATTTGTCTCCCCCAGCAGCCTTGGCTGAGTACTGGCAGGTGAGTCTGGGCTCTGAGGGAAGATCAGCCCGGGATCAGCCAGATCAACAGCTGAATTGGAACTGGGAGTCTGAGGGCCCAAGAGCTGGACCTGCTGGATAAGCGGTGGGGGCTGTATAAGTGGGGCTTGGGTCCATGGGGAAGCAGAGGCGCTGGTGTTGGTGCTGTCCCCCTGGAGCTTGGGGAAGGGGCTGCGTGGAGAGGTCTGGTGCAGGAGAGCTGCAGACTCCATCCCTGGGCTCCTCAGGTCTGAGAAACTCTGAGCCCATGCCTCCATTGCACTGAGGCAAATTACTTCTGCCTCAGGCCCAGGTGTGTGAGCAAAAGAACCAGCCCAGCTGAGGAATGACTTCAGGCCAGGGTAAAGCCCACCACTGATCAAAGGCAAAAGAAGTCAATAGCTCCAATTCCCTCCCTCAAGCAAAGGGAGAAGGCCTCTCAACCAAGGTCACAGACACCCCAGAGAGGGCAACCAGCTCCTCCTACTGGCCAGCCAGAGAAACTGCACTCAGTAAAGCCTTTAAAGATCCCAAGCCCATGTGAACCAGCCCCACCCAACTCAAGGTCTTAGCATAATGAAGAAGGGTCAGCTGAAAGGTGGATCCATAGAAAAATTCCTGGAAGGGAAAGACCCCAACCCAGAGAGATCTGGAACATCTGAGGAGAATACAATCTGCTCTCCAGCACAGAAAGACTTCCTTGAAGAAATAAGGAAGGAGTTTAAAAATCAAATGGAAAATTTGGGGGAGACAATTAATACCTTGCAACAAGAAAACAAAACCTTAGAAAGCAGAATTGGACAAACACAAAAGGAGAATAAATCTCTCAGATCATCAATTGGACAATTACAAAATGAGAATAATTTTCTCAGATCCTCAAATGAGCAAATGCAAAAAGAAATTAATTCTCTCAAAACCTCAATTGGTCAAATAGAAAGCTCTTTCAAAAGTAGAATCGACTAATTGGAAAAGGTTAATGAAGAAAACTCCTCCCCCCCCAAAATAATGGAGTCTACAGAAACTAATGACTCCATGAGAAAGCAAAAGTCAGTTAAACAAAATCAAAAAATAGAAAAAATAGAAGCAAATGTGAAATACCTCATCAACAAAACCACTGACCTTGAGAATAGATCGAGAAGGGGCAACCTGAAAATTATAGGACTTCCTGAAAGCATTGAAGAGAAAAAAAGCCTGGACTTAATATAACAGGATCTAGTGATGCAAAACTTCCCTGACATCATGGAATCGGAGGGCAAAGTAGTTATTGAAAGAGTACATTGATCCCCACCAGAAAAAGATCCTAAAATGAAAACACCAAGGAATGTTGTGGCCAAACTCCAGAACTATCAGATAAAAGAGAAAATCCTGCAAGTAGCCAGAAAGAAGCAATTTAAATCACAAGGAGCCACAGTAAGGATCATGCAGGATCTGGCTGCATCAATTTTAAGGGATTGAAGGGCCTGGAACAAGATATTTTGAAGAGCACGGGAGCTTGGAATGCAGCCAAGAATCTACTTTCCTGCAAAGCTGAGCCTTCTCTTCCAGGGAAAAAGATGGACATTTAATGAAATGGAAGAATTCCAAAAATTTCTGATGAAAAAACCAGAGCTAAACAGAAAATCTGGACATCAAACAGGAGGTTCAAGAGACACATGAAAAGGTAAAAAAAAGGGGGGGCAGTAAAAAGAAAAAAATGCAATCCAATAAGTTGAAACTGGCTATATCCCAGCATGGGGGGGGGGGGGGGAGACTCTCATAAATCCTGAGAAATGTAACTCTAACAGAGAGAATATACCTAGCCAGAAATTATGGACATCCATGACCTATCCATGAGACTGATATCTAATGGGATGTAACTGGCTTTAACTCCACTGGTGAGAAAGACTCTAATAACTCTCAGGAATTTGGACTCTATTCAACAGAATATACTGAACTAGAAGGGACAGACACTCAGAATTTTCTATGACTTAGATAGAATGATCTAAAAAAAATACACTACCTCTCTAAAAAGGGGGACAGGAAAGAGATGGGAGGAAGGAGGTATTGAATGGGACAAATTTCATTACACTAAAAGGTACAAAAAACCTATGGTAATAGAGGGGAAGAAGGGAGTAGAAGAGAAACACCTGAATCTTCTTCTCATCAGACTTGGCTTAAAGTCAACCTACACATAGTCAGTTAACTTATAAAACATGTAACCTTTCAAGTATTAAAAAGGGAAAAGTGGAGGGGGGATGGAGAAAGGGAAGGGGAGTGGAGGAAATAAGGGGAAATAACAAAAGTAAGGGAAGGGAAAAGGGAAAGGGGAAAGAAAGGGGAGGGTGTGATATAGGAGGGCAAACACACTGAAGGGGGTGGTATTCAAAAACAAAATACTGGGGAATATGGATAAAAGGTGGGAAAGGGGGGAAAAATACAAACAGAGGGAAGATAGCACAGAGGGCAATAAAGAATTAGCAATCATAACCTTGAATGTGAATGGGATGAACTCTCCCTTAAAAAGTAAGCAAAAAGCAGAGTGGATTTAAAACCAGAATCCTACAATATGCTGCTTACAAGAAACTCATTTGAAGCAGAGAGATACATACAATGGAAAAAGGTTGGAGCAAAATATATTTTGCTTCAGCTGAAGTAAAAAAAGCAGGGGTAGCAATCCTTATCTCAGACAAAGCAGCAGAAAAAATAGATAGCATTAAAAGAGATAAGGAAGGAAACTTTATCCTCTTAAAATGTACCATAGACAATAAAGTTATTTCAGTACTGAATATATATGCACCCAGTGGGACAGCACCCAAATTCTTAGAGGAGAAGCTGAAAGAATTACAGGAAGACATAGACAGCAAAACTCTACTGGTAGGAGACCTCAACCTCCCGCTATCAGATCTAGATAAATCAAATCATAAAACAAACAAGAAAGAAATTAGGGAGGTAAATAGATTGTTAGAAAAATTAGATATGGTAGACTTATGAAGGAAACTGAATGGGGATAGAAAGGAATATACCTTTCTCTCTGCAGTACATGGAACTTATACAAAAATTGACCATGTACTAGGACATAAAAACCTAATGATCAACTGCAGAAAGGCAGAAATAGTGAATACATCTTTCTCAGATCACAATGCAATAAAGGTCATATGCAATACTGGGCCAAGGAGATATAGACCCAGAGCAAATTGCAAACGGAATAACCTCATGAGTGGACCAAAAAATAAATTATAGAAAGAATTAACCATTTATCCTAGATAATGCTAATAATGAAACAACATACCAAAACCTATGGGATTCATTCAAAGCAACTCTCAGGGGATATATTACAGCTCTAAATGCTTATATGAATAAATTGGAGAAAGAGGAAGTCAATGAACTAAACATGCAACTAAAAAAATTAGAGAAAGAACAAATCAAAAATCCCCAATCAAATAACAAATTAGAAATTTTAAAAATCAAAGGAGAAATTAATAAAATTGAAAGCAAAAAAACTATTGAATTAATAAATAAAACCAAAAGTTGGTATTATGAAAAAACCAATAAAATTGATAAACCTCTGGTCAATTTGATTAAAAAAAAGAAGAAAACCAAATTGCTAGCATCATAAATGAAAAAAGGTGAACTCACCACCAATGAGGAGGAAATTAAAGTAATAATTCTAAATTATTTTGCCCAACTTTATGCCAATAAATTTGATAATCTAAGTGAAATGGATGAATAGTTACAAAAATATAAGTTGCCCAGGTTAAATGAAGAGATTAAATACCTCAACAACCCTATCTCAGAAAAAGAAATTCAACAAGCCATTAGTGAACTCCCTAAAAAAAAATTTGCAGGGCCTGATGGATTCACAGGTGAATTCTACCAAACATTTAAGGAACAATTGGTTCCAATCCTATATAAACTCTTTGGAAAAATAGGGAAAGATGGAACTCTGCCTAACTCTTTCTATGAAACCAATATGGTACTGCTACCTAAACCAGGAAGAGTTAAAACAGAGAAAGAAAATTATAGACCTATTTCCCTGATGAATATAGATGCAAAAATCCTAAATAAAATCTTAGCAAAATGACTACAACAAGTCATCACTGGGATAATAAATCAAGTAGGATTTATTCCAGGAATGCAGGGTTGGTTCAATATTAGGAAAACTGTTAGTATACTCAATTATTTCAATAACAAACCTATCAGAAACCATATGATCATATCAATAGATGCTGAAAAAGCTTTTGACAAAATACAGCATGCATTCCTATTACAAACACTAGAGAGTGTAGGAATAAATGTACTGTTCCTTAAAATAATTAGCAGTATCTATCTGAAACCATCAACAAGCATTATACTCAATGGGGAGAGGCTAGAGGCATTCCCAATAAGATCAGGGGTTAAACAAGGGTGCCCATTATCACCACTACTATTCAATATTGTATTAGAAATGTTAGCATCAGCAATTAGAGAAGAAAAAGAAATTAAAGGAATTAGAACTGGGAAGGAAGAGACAAAACTCTCACTATTCACAGATGACATGATGGTCTACCTGAAGAATCCAAGAAATCATCTAAAAAACTACTGGAAAAAATTAGCAATTTTAGCAAAGTTGCAGGTTATAAAATAAACCCCCATAAATCCTCAACTTTTCTATATATGTCTAGCAAGATACAGCAGGAAGAGCTAGAAAGAGAAATGCCATTCAAAGTACCTTCAGACAATATAAAATACCTGGGAGTCTATTTGCCAAGACAGACTGGGAATCTTTTTGAAAACAATTATAAAACTCTTCTCACACAAATTAAATCAGATTCAAATAACTGGGCAAATATCAACAGCTCATGGATAGGGAGAGCTAATATAATAAAAATGACAATTCTACCAAAACTAAACAATCTGTTTAGTGCCCTACTAATCAAAATTCCAAGAAATTACTTTAATGAGTTAGAAAAAATTGTAAGTAAATTCACATGGTGAAATAAAAAGTCAGGAATTGCCAAGAACTTAATGAAAAAAATGCAAATGAAGGTGGCTTAGCCCTACCTGATCTAAAATTATATTATAAAACATCAGTCATCAAAACTGTTTGGTATTGGCTAAGAAATAGAGTGATGGACCAGTGGAATAGACTAGGTGTAAAAGCAGGAGAGGATTATAGTAATCTGCTGTTTGATAAACTCAAAGAGTCTGGCCACTGGGATAAAAACTCCCTCTTTGATAAAAACTACTGGGATAATTGGAAGTTAGTATGGAAGAAACTTAGATTAGACCAACACCTCACACCCTTTACCAAGATAAGATCCAAATGGTTACAGGACATAGACATAAAAAACAATACTATAAGCAAATTAGAAGATCAAAGACTAGTCTACCTGTCAGATCTATGGAAAGGGGAACAGTTTATGACTAAGGAAGAGATGGAGAACATCACCAAAAATAAACTAGGTGATTTCAATTATATTAAATTAAAAAGCTTTTGCACAGATAAAACCAATGTAATCAAGATCAAAAGAAAAGTAGTAAATTGGGAAACAATCTTTACAACTAATGATTCTGACAAAGGACTCATTTCTAAAATATACAGAGAACTGAGTCATATTTTTAAAAACAAAAAGCCATTCCCTAATTGACAAATGGTCAAAGGATATGCAAAGGCAATTTACAGATGAGGAGATCAAAGCAATCCATAGCCATATGAAAAAAATGCTCTAAATCGTTAATTATTAGAGAAATGCAAATTAAAGCTTCTCTGAGGTACCACCTCACACCTCTCAGATTGGCCTATACGACCAGGAAGGATAATGATCATTGTTGGAAGGGATGTGGGAAATCTGGGACACTATTACACTGTTGGTGGAGCTGTGAACTCATCCAACCCTTCTGGAGAGCTATTTGGAACTATGCCCAAAGGGCAACAAAAATGTGCATACCCTTTGACCCAGCAATACCACTACTGGGTCTATACCCTGAAGAGATGAGGAAAAAGGGTAAAAACATTACTTGTGCAAAAAATATTCATAGCAGCCCTGTTTGTGGTGGCAAAGAATTGGAAATCCAGTAAATGTCCTTCAATTAGGGAATGGTTTAGCAAACTGTGGTATATGTATGTCATGGAACACTATTGTTCTATTAGAAACCAGGAGGGACGGAATTTCAGGGAAACCTGGAGGGATTTGCATGAATTGATGCTGAGTGAGATGAGCAGAACCAGAGAAACACTGTACAACCTAACAGCAACATGGGAGTGATGTTCAATCTTGAAAGACTTGCTCATCCCATCAGCGCAACAATTGGGAACAATTTTTGGCTGTCTGCAAAGGAGAGTACCATCTGTATCCAGATAAGGAGCTGTGGAGTTTGAACAAAGTACAAGGACTATTCCCTTTAATTCGGGGAAAAAACCCAGATGTCTTATTGTCTGATCTGGTTACCTCTGAGAATTCTGTTCTCTTTAAGGATATGATTTCTCTCTCATCACACCCAATTTGGATCAAGGTACAACATGGAAACAAAGTAAAGACTGCTGGAGTGCTATCTGTGGGGCGGGGGTGGGGGAGGCAAGCAAGATTGGGGGAAAATTGTAAAACTCAAATAATATCTTTAATAAAAATTTATAAAAACAAACAAACAAAAAAACCAAAAAACAATAATAATAAAATAATAAACTAATGGGCAACAACAACAAAATGTCTATTACAAGCCAGGTACTTCACTGGTCAATGGAAAATAAGACAAAAATGAAAAGAGCCTTCCCTCAAGGAACTTATATTATATATCCTCGAGTGTATTGTAATTTCAAAAATCAGTTCCTCTATCAATTAAATGAGAGGGTTGGAGTAGATGGCCTATAAGGTCTCCTCTAATCTAAATCTATGATTCCATCACTCTGAGAAATCATAATATATTTGCATACTTCCTGACTACTCCTTTGTACCTAATGTGGCTTCTTTCTCTCATCGAGTTCTTTGCTCCTTATATTACAAAGTCAAAATTCTAATATGATGTTTCTAGAGGAAGAAGATGAAGAAGTTTTCTTGAAAAACTGCGACTATTTTTTGACAAGAGTGAAAATTTCTGATATTTTATTGCACAATGATTTCAGTAGGGGTATGGTGGTAAATGTTTAACAACCAACTCTCAGGGGAGGAGATAGCAGGTCCCATGACACACTGCCACCTAACTTACTTGTGTCGCCTGTGTACTTCTGGCCTTGTTGACTACTCTGCAGCTGAACATTCCTTTATGTGTAGCCTCCCACAATTAGAATGAGAGGCCCTTGAGAACAAGAACTATCTTGCTTTTATATTTTTATTTTGCTCAAAGCTTATCACAGTGCTTTATAAGTGCTTTTACATTCATTCATTGCTCTGACTTGCTCTGTCAGTGATATCTTCCATGAGGATCACCCTCTTAGTACATACAAGTTTGAAGAAACATCTATAAGAATGGTTTTCCTGAGCCTGCAGTCAAATAGTTCTACAACTCCAAAATCAATGGTATGATAAGCTCAAGAACTGATTATTAAATTTTTAATGTGAGCATTTATACCTGGGGAATCATCAAAGGTAACAAAGCAGGTCTTGATTTATTGTTTTATTAATTTACTAACTTAAGAAAATGATGGGGAAAATGTTAATGATGCTGATTGAACTTAAAAGCATGACATGTATATCCAATTCCCTGGAGAAATGATTGTTAGGCATTTACCATCACATCATTGCTACCCTCAAAGAGTTCTGATATACTGACAATACAACCCACATTTCACTGACAAATAAAGTTTGTCTTCTATATTAAATGAGCTCCAGCTCTTCCAGCTCTAAATCTGTGACCCTTTGATTTTCTAAATGAAGAAAAAGGAAACAATAGTAAATAATCATTTAACATGTCAATTGGGGAAGATTGCTCCCCCCCCCCATGCTAACCATAAACATTAGAATGATGTGGTTTTTGTTTGTCAGGGTAAGGGTTGGGACATGAGGGAAAGGGGGAATGGTCTCATAGACATTCTGGCATAGACATGACCTTCCAGGGATTTGTGAATAATGCTACCCAAATTCTTAGGATTACTATGAAAGGCAACCAAATGAAAGCAGAATAGAAAAATAATATAAAACTGTAGAGCATTAGGAACAGATTTCAAGAGAGAAGTTGCCACCTATTTTAATATAGTTCTTCCCATCATCCATACCCACTATACCCCTCTGTTTGTGATGAATAGAAACTCACTCTACTAAGATCTGAGATCATGTCTATTCCTTGAAGGCACTGCTAATATTAGCCATGACTTTTTTTGTTTCATTATAGCCTTTCATTTTTCCAAGGGCATTTCTTTCTTGACTTATTTTACATCCAAATTTCCCATTTCCTTCTGCAAAGCCTAGTGTCCTATATTTTCCAATAATATCACAATGCACCAGGACTCAAGATTATGGGAAAAGCCTAATTCCCACTAGGTCTTGCCTATATTTAGTCATTTTGTCTGTTTTGTAGAGAATGATCTTGACTTTAAACATTTAAACTCTAAGTCCTGTATGCTCTGAGATAAATTTAACATTATTCCAAAGACTTGGAGTATTCTGATGAACTAACCCAAAGCTCTGAGGACCCAGACAAATGCTTTTCTTTTCTTCCTCCCAGAAATTCTTCTTTCAGGAAACTAAGCTGGGTCTCAAAGTACACATGCTATTTGCTGTTATTATTTCTTATTCTGTCTTTGCATTCCTAGAATAAATCTGAAGATTCAGTGTGATCCAAACATCTAAGTCACAATTTGCTGAGTTATGTTTGCTTAAATAACAGCATTTCCCAGATGGCTCTTTCTAGCTTCAGGTCAAAATACATGAAACCAAGGAGTGAGCAGTGTTCAGAAATTAATGAAGCATTGCTAGGTATGTAAGGGGAATAAAATTATAAGAAGTAGTCTGTTTCAATGTAAGTCCCAGAAGCAGAGGCCAGGGGGAAAAGACCATTTTTTAGTTATTTCTTAGGAATTAGAAGAGAAAATGGCTCCTGGTCCATATTGACATTAGTCTCATAGAAATGGAAAAGAGGATGTGTATAGTATTTGTGTGTGTGTGTGTGTGTGTGTGTGTGTATGTGTATTCATGCCCAAGTATGTGCCATGGTACAGTGGAAAGAGCAATGAATTTGGAGTCAGTGATCCAGGATTCTAATCATACCTCTTTCATTTGCTACCTATATGACCTTGGATAAGTAATTTAAATTGTCTGTTCCTCAGTTTTCTCATCTATAAAGCAAAGGGGAGGGAACTGGTGGTCTCTTAAGGAATTTACATCCTTAAATCTATGACCCTGTGGAAGTCAGAAACAATCGTATAAAATGCTACTATTTCAAAAACACTTTTCCCAAAGCAATAGCAAGAAGGAATGAAAAGAGTCATGTGTATTTGCATCCTATTTTCATACATAATTCTTTTCTCTGATATGTCTTCATCATTGAGTCCATCAGCAACCATCTCAAAGAATTCAGATATTATTTCCTTCATTTTCCTGTGACTTCACTTTTGGAATTAGGATTAGAGTTAATTCTGACTAGGATTAGGCCTGAATTTGGTATGAATCTAAACCAGAAGTGATACCAACCACTTTTGAAATGATTCATTCATCAATAATCACTTTGGTAAATTAGATTTGATGGGTCAAATTTACATTATTTTAACTTCTCAACCTCAGAGTCTACTCTACTTCCTTAATCAGGATTCAGGTTAAATTTCCTGGAGGGTAGATTTCAGGGTACTTCCCCTGCTGGGAAAGATCAACTGCAAATTTTCTATTCACTGAGTCCTTTCAGGGAGACATAACAATTGTACTTGGTCATTTATTTTCACTTCCTCTTTTAAAAGTGGACTGTCCATACCACTATCTCTTTCTAAATATTCATTTACATTGTTACTGTAATGCAAGGATTTTTAACCTGGTATCCATGAACTTAAGTTTTGTTTTTTTTTAATATTTTGAAAATTATATCTTAATACAATTGACTTCCTTTGTGATTCTATGTATTTTATTTTATGCAAGTGAAAACATTTTTCTGAGAAGGGATCCAGACTGCCAAGGGGTCATTTTAACAATGGTTAAAAAAACCCCGCTATAATGGGTGAAAGTGTCAGTGCCTGCTTGGGTTTAATCCTTCTTTAATGGTTTATTCAGAGTATGAGTAACATGCCCAGTAGCAATACAAGAAACAGAGGTGTGAGGGAAACTCTATAATGGGGGGGGGGGAGGACTCTTAGTTCCAGGAAACACAAGATACCATTTCTACCTTTTTAAAAAAAAATATTCCCCACTAACTTTGCTCTCCCCAGGGACCAAGGGTATATAATATGCCCACTGTTCGGAAAGACTGTTTTGCTGCTCCTATTTTTTTTATACAGTTTTATTTTCCATTCAGACACCTTATTTTATGTAAGAGGAAACTAAAAGTCAGAGAAATGGTCCAAGGTCACACTAATACTCACCACTATCAATCAGGTATTATTTGATTGGGACTAGATTTGTAGTTAGAGAATTGGTATTCAATAGCTATACTTTTCCACTAAATTTGTAGTTATTTAGTTGCTTTTCAAGTATGTACAACCCCCATTTGGGGTTGGCAAAGATACTAGACTGGTTTGTCATTTCCTTTTCCAGCTCATTTTATCTTTTTAAATTTTTTCAGCTCATTTTAGAGATGAGGAAACTGAGGCAAACAGGGTCACACAGCTAGTAAGTATCTGAAGTCAGTTTTGAACTCAAATCTTCTTGACTCAAGGATCAGCATTCCATTTACCTAGCTGTTATTAAATATTTTTTCATAAAAGTTAATTGATGTCAACTGGTTGGTTAACATTGTAGACACACATTAGATAATCAACTATTTTTGTTTCCCACAGAATTCCTAAGCTTTTTTCATCTCTTCCCACCATCATTCCTATCCCACCTTCCATACTTGCCACAATTGCTTGTGCATCACAGAGAAAATTGAGACTTCTGAATCATTATTTCCTCAGCTCCATCCTCCATTTCTCAAATTCTCAACATTATCACTTTGGTCATGGTCATTACCTCAGACAAACTAAGACCTGGGAAAGACCATAGCTTAAAAAAAACCAAGATCCCACACTGCATCCTGGGAAAATTTCCTGACCTATGTCTTGCACAGGACTCCAATGATTGTATGTATAGCTCTGTCTTACCCTCCTGATCTACTCCTCAGTTCCTTTTGTCTCTTATAAAATCTTGTGTAAATTATCTTCTCTTTCCTATTTATCTTCACTACCTCCTTTGTCATTATCCATCTACCAATATCCAAATATGTTTTAATTAATATAATTAATTCTAATTAAGACTTAACTTAGGGTGGCTAGGTAGTGCAGTGGATAAAGCACTGGCCCTGGAGTCAGGAGTACCTGGGTTCAAATCCGGTCTCAGACATTTAACAATTACCTAGCTGTGTGGCCTTGGGCAAGCCACTTTACCCCATTGCCTTGCAAAAACCTAAAATAACAAAACAAAAAAAAAAAAACCAAGACTTAACTTGATCCTTCTATCTTATCCATCTCTCTCTTTTTCATTGATAAACTTTTTAAATAGTCGTCTATCCCCTCTATACACCTTCTCAATTTTTCCAAGTCTTTGCACTTAAATTCTACACACTCTTCAGGTCATCAATGTTCTAGTCACTGAGGTATTAAGTCTTCATTCTTTTTTGATCTCTCTAGAAATCTTGATACTACTGTCCACTCCTTTCCATGCATTTTATTCCCTTGACTTTCATGATACTTTCATGTTCTCCTAGTTCTCCTCTTACCTCTCTGATAACTTCTTTATCTCCTTCATTTGTTCTTCATTATTTTTCTTCCTCATTAATATGAGTGTTTCCCCTAGAGACTTTTTCTTCTTTTCACTATATTCTTTTTTCATGATCCTTTATATTTTCTTTCTTGGAAATATAATTTACTTCTGTAACTTCAATTACCACCTCAAGGGAAAGAACTCCCAGATTCAAATGAGATAATATTTGTAAAGTGCTGAGTAGAGTGACTCTCTAATTATCACCACCACCACCACCACTATCATCGTCACCAGCACCATCACTATCATTGCAACTGTGTATTTTCCCCTATTTAGTAGCAAACATTAGTTGCTATCATTCAAATACTAATTCCCTCCCTCAGATCCTATTTATATAACACGATGCCAAGGGAAGATCTTGGATAGCCACTAAAAACTGTCTCTAACTTTGCAAGAAATGACTTCCTTTCTATTAGCTCTGCCTCTTTGTGGGAACTTGATTCATTGGTTAAGTATTTGTTGTAGATGCAATAAGATTTTTGGCTTAGCTTTATCATACTGGTTTCCATTCATTGCATCACTGTATGCATCTGTTGTATGAAACAGAATATTAGGATATTAGGAATATATAAAATAGGCAACATTAAAGTATTCAATATAAGCATCCTTCTGGCACACCCAACTTACCCCAAAAAGGGAATCCTTACTTCATCATATATGCAAAACTGGTCTCAGACACTTGCCACTTACTAGCTGTGTGACTTTGGGCAAGTCACTTAACTCTGATTGCCTCACATCCAGGGCCATCTCCAGTCATCCTGACTCATAATCTGGACACTGGACCCAGATGACTCTGGATGAGAAAGTGAGGCTAGTGACTTAGCACAAACCCTTTTACTCAAATCCAATTCATGTGCTTGTCATGGCATCTCCTCCCTGACATCTGGTGATCTTCTTTCAAAATGAAAGATGGGGCAGCTAGGTGGCGTAGTGGATAAAGCACCAGCCCTGGAGTCAGGAGTACCTGGGTTCAAATCCGGTCTCAGACACTTAATAATTACCTAGCTGTGTGGCCTTGGGCAAGCCACTTAACCCCATTTACCTCGCAAAAACCTAAAAAAAAAAAAAAAAAAAATGAAGGATAAACAAGCCATCATTGAACTCCCTAAAAAAAATCTCCAGGGCCTGATGGATTCACAAGTGAATTCTACCAAACATTTAAGGAACAATTGGTTCCAATCCTATATAAACTCTTTGGAAAAATAGGGAAAGATGGAACTCTGCCTAACTCTTTCTATGAAACCAATATGGTACTGTTACCTAAACCAAGAAGAGTTAAAACAGAGAAAGAAAACTATAGACCTATTTCCCTGATGAGTATAGATGCAAAAATCTTAAATAAAATCTTAGCAAAATGATTACAAGTAGTTATCACTGGGATAATACATTATGATCAAGTAGGATTTATTCCAGGAATGCGGGGTTAGGAAAACTGTTAGTATACTCAATTATATCAACAACAAACCTATCAAAAATCATATGATCATATCAATAGATGCTGAAAAAGCTTTTGACAAAATACAGCATCCATTCCTAGTAAAAACACTAGAGAGTGTAGGAATAAATGGACTGTTCCTTAAAATAATGAGCAGTATCTATCTGAAACCATCAACAAGCATTATATTCAATGGGGAGAGGCTAGAGGCATTTCTAATAAGATCAGGGGTGAAACAAGGGTGCCCATTATCACTACTACTATTCAATATTGTATTAGAAATGTTAGCATCAGCAATTAGAGAAGAATTACTGGAAACAATTAGTAATTTTAGCAAAGTTGCAGGTTATAAAATAAACCCTCATAAATCCTCAACTTTTCTATATATGTCTAGCAAGATACAGCAGGAAGAGCTAGAAAGAGAAATCCCATTCAAAGTAACCTCAGACAATATAAAATACCTAGGAGTCTATTTGCCAAGACAGACTGGGAATCTTTTTGAAAACAATTATAAAACACTTCTCACACAAATTAAATTAGATTTAAATAATTGGGTAAATATCAATTGCTCATGGATAGGTAGAGCTAATAAAAATGGCAGTTCTACCAAAACTAAACTGTTTAGTGCCCTACCAATCAAAATTTCAAAAAATTACTTTAATGAGTTAGAAAAAATTCTAAGTAAATTCATATGGAGAAATAAAAAATCAAGAATTGCCAGGAGCTTAATGAAAAAAAGTGCAAAAGAAGGTGGCTTAGCCCCACCTGATCTAAAATTACATTGTAAAGCATCAGTCATCAAAACTGTTTGGTATTGGCTAAGAAATAGAGTGGTGGACCACTGGAATAGACTAGGTGTAAAAGCAGGAGATGATTATAGTAATCTGCTGTTTGATAAACCCAAAGATTTCAGCCATTGGGATAAAAACTCCCTCTTTGATAAAAACTGCTGGGATAATTGGAAGTTAGTATGGAAGAAACTTAGATTAGACCAACACCTAACACCCTGTAACCAAGATAAGATCCAAATGGTTATAGGACTTAGACATAAAAAACAATACTATAAGCAAATTAGAGGATCAAGGACTAGTTTACCTGTCAGATCTATGGAAAGGGGAGCAGTTTATGACTAAGGAAGAGTTGGAGAACATCACCTAAAACCAATTAGATGATTTTGATTACATTAAATTAAAAAGCTTTTGCACAGATAAAACCACTGTAACAAAGATCAAAAGAAATGTAATAAATTGGGAAACAATCTTTATAACTAATGATTCTGACAAAGGACTATTTCTAAAATATACAGAAAACTGAGTCATATTTTTAAAACAAAAAGTCATTCCCCAATTGACAAATGGTCAAAGGATATGCAAAGGCAATTTACAGATGAGGAGATCAAAGCAATTCATAGCCATATTAAAAAATGCTCTAAATCATTAATTATTAGAGAAATGCAAATTAAAGCTTCTCTGAGGTATCACCTCACACCTCTCAGATTGACCAATATAACCAGAAAGGATAATGATCATTGTTGGAAGGGTTGTGGGAAATCTGGGACACTATTACACTGTTGGTGGAGCTGTGAACTCATCCAACCCTTCTGGAGAGCTATTTGTAACTATGCCCAAAGGGCAACAAAAATGTGCATACCCTTTGACCCAGGAATACCAACCACTACTGGGTCTATATCCTGAAGCAATGTTGAAAAAGGATAAAAACATTACTTGTACAAAAATATTTATAGCAGGGGCAGCTAGGTAGCATAGTGGATAAAGCATTGGCCTTGGAGTCAGGAGTACCTGGGTGCAAATCCAGTCTCAGAAACTTAATAATTACCTAGCTGTGTGGCCTTGGGCAAGCCACTTAACCCCATTTGCCTTGCAAAAACCAAAAAAAATATTTATAGCAGCCCTGTTTGTGGTGGCAAGAAATGGAAATCAAGTAAATGTCCTTCAGTTGGGGAATGGCTTAGCAAACTGTGGTATATGTATGTCATCGAACACTATTGTTCTATTAGAAACCAGGAGGGATGGGATTTCAGGGAAGTCTGTAGGGGAATTTGCATGAACTGATGCTGAGTGAGATGAGCAGAACCAGAAAACCACTGTATACCTTAACAGCAACATGGGAGTGATGATCAACCTTGAAGGACTCGCTCATTCCATCAGTGCAACAATCAGGAACAATTTTGGGCTGTCTGCAAAGGAGAGTACCATCTGTATCCAGATAAAGAGCTGTGGAGTTTGAACAAAGTGCAAGTACTATTCCCTTTAATTTAGAAGAAACAGATATCTTATTGTCTGATCTTGTTACCTCTTAGAATTCTTATCTCTTCTCTAAGGATATGATTTCTCTCTCATCACACCCAATTTGGATCAAGGTACAACATGGAAACAAAGTAAAGACTGACAGATTGCTTTCCATGGGGGCGGGAGGAGTAAGATTGGGGGGAAAATTGTAAAACTCAAATAATATCTTTAATAAAAATTAATTAAAAAAATAAAAGAAAAAAAAAGAAAATGAAGGATAAAGGGGTGGCTAGGTGGTGCAGTGAATAGAGCATGGGCCCTGGAGTCAGGAGTACCTGTTCAAATCTGGCCTCAGACACTTAATAATTACCTAGCTGTGTGGCCTTGGGCAAGCCACTTTACCCCATTGTCTTTCAAAAAAAAAAAAAAAGAAAATGAAGGATAAAAACAAAACAAAGCAAAACAAAATATATAAGCAAACAAGTTATAAACAAATAACAGCAAAATCAGAGAGAAGTTCAATTCCTTTTCCCTAGATATACCCAAGTAAGCTAGCAAGATTTCCTTCTACTGCAGGACTTTCCCTCATAGCAAACTTCCCAGTAAGGTCAGCATCCAGTCTATTGTAGTAACTTAGGAAGGCAGGGTTCTTGTATACTTGTATCTTTCCTTCAAAGCATTGTGGTCTCTGAAGGTAAACTTCAACTGGCAAATTTATTTGTAGTTCTGGTGATTTGTGACTCAGGCTTCTGCCATTGCTTCCTATAGAGTTTATTGAACAGGAACTCTAATCAGCTTCTGTCTGTCCCTATATTTCCCACTCCTAGATAAAAGCAAAAGACTCTAGGCTCTGCCATTTGCCTGTAGTCTGACATTGATGACGAATCTAGTATCCACAGCAATAGGCAGGAGTTGGTTAATATTCTGATTCTGAATCTTATTTACTGCTAAAACTCCTATCAAAGACAATGAAGTAGAATGTAAATTAAATAAATGTAAAGCATAATAATGTAAAGCATAATTAAAAAAAAGAAAAAAAGCATATCAGAGTAGAAGTACTGGGTTTGAGTCCCAGATCTACCTTAATTAATGTCATGACATTGAGCAAATCATTAAATTTGTTAGTCTTCTCATCTAAAAAGGGGAATCACACATTACCTCCCATTGTTATTATGAGCAAAAATTTTGAAATATATTGTATGTATAAGGAAGCCTTGTGATATATTAGAAAATTCCCTAACTTTGGAATCAGAGAAGCAGAATTTAAAACCTATTCCTGCTATTTGCTAGCTATATGATCTTGGGGTAGTTGTGTTATTGTTGTTCAGTCATTTTCCAATCATGTCTGACTCTTTGTAATCCAATTTTGGGTTTTCTTGGCAAAGATACTAGAATGATTTGCCATTTTCTTGCAGACGAAAACCGAGGCAAATAAGGTTAGATTACTTGCCCAGGATCATTCATCTGAGGCCAGATTGAAGGTGAGTCTTCTTCAGTACAGCACTCTATCCACTGTGCAACCTAGCTGTTTAATTTGTGTTAGTTACTTTGCCTCTAAGGGTCTTAGTTTCTCCACTTGAAAAATAAATGGAGTTGAACTAAAGGATCTCAGAAGTTCCTTCCAGATTTGAATTGTTTGATATATGATTCTAAGGTATCGACATAAAAGCAATCAAGTCCCAGTTATCCACATTCTAATCTTTCATATTAGTCCCAAGTGTGCATCCTTTTTTCTCTCTGCCATGCTTCTGAAATTACTTTCTCAGTTCCAAGCACTTAGAGCTGATATCTTCCCGTGAAAAGCTCTATGTGCCAGACAGAAGAGTTTATATTTGATCTTGGAGGAAATACTCCTCACACTTAACTGTCTTTTTCCTGTGACTTCTCCAGGAGCCTTTTACAGATTTCCCTCCTGTTTATAACTCCTTTTCCTATCTTGATCAGTTAATGGCATTTAAAAGTTCAACAAATGCAGGACATTCTCCAAGACAATTAATGAAGAAGAGATTAAGTGAAATGAAACTCTACACCTGCTGCCATGGAGAAAAAGGTTCACCATAACAATGAACGTTCAATTCTCCTTTATGTCCCTCATCAGCCACTTGTCACTTTATGGGGTGGCCTTTTAAAATAAGAGATCTCATAAAAACCTTGTCATGGGCCTTCTCTAAAATTCAGAAGTGATGATTACTGTATCCTTTCTTATTCATGTAATTACTGAGTTCATTAGAAAAACCACAAACCACTGTCAAGATACTCTGGCACAAGACTTTCTTGCCCTTGAGAAATTCCCTATTGTAGTTTTGAAGAGATGTGGCAGACTCAAATAAGTCAGTCTTACACTGGCCACCCTCCAAATATCAGGGGTTAATCAATCAACAAATGTTTATTAAGAACCTGATTTTGTTGTTGTTCTTTGATCGTTTCAGTTGTGATCCCATTTGGAGTTTTCTTGGCAAAAAAAAAATCACTAGAGTGATTTCCCATTCCCTTCTTCAGCTCATTTTACAGATAAGGAAACTGAGGTAAGCAGAGTAAAATGACTTGTCCAGGGTCCCACAGCTAGTTAGTATCTGAGGTCAGTTTTGAACTCAACTCTTCCTAACTCTAGGTCCCAAATGGAGTCATGTCTGAAATGACATAACAATGACAATGAGTTAGTTGACTTCTTATACCCTCAGATTAGACTATTGAAACATAACTACAATATTACAGGAAATCAGGGGAGCTAGCTTTAGGAGAGAGGCACTAGGAGGCATAGACCTTTAGGGTTGCATTGGGATATTAACTCAATCTCAACATTCCTAAAAACTTACCTCTTGTCAAGATGTCTATCAGAAAGGGAGTGTGTCTGGACTTGCTGCTGTTTCATTGGAGGTGAAGGTGAGGTCACTACTTAGAGAAATGAGATGAGAACTGGAGACACAGACAGGATAGCAGAAGCCAGTAACTTTTTGCCCCTGGTAAGGATGCGTACTATGGATTGTCTGAGCTCAGAAGATAATCTGAGAGGTTGGCCAAACTAAGTTCAGCACCAAAATGTGGAGCTCTGGGAAAAGGAGGGTCATCAGGGTATCTATAGAAGGGTGATTTAGACTAGATGAGAAACAGAGCAGGTCAAAGCATCTGTGCCAGTCAACACTAGAATCAGATCAGTGAAAAAACTACTGCACTTTCAGCACTGGGAGACATAGAGAGGAGAAGGAGTGGGGAAAGGAAGAAAGAGAGGAAGAAGAAGAAAAGAAAGGGCAGGAGAAGGAGGAAAAGAAGAATTTGGAGAAGGAAGAAGGGGAGGAGGAGGGAGAGGAAGCAGAAGAGGAAAAAGGAAGAGGAGAAAGAGAGAAGGGAAAAGAAGAAAGAAGAGAAGGAAAAAGGGAGATGGAAGATGAGAAAGAGGTGAAATAAGAGGAGCAGGAGAGAAAGGAGGAAAGGAAAAAAAAAGAAGACAGAGAGAAATAAGAGGAAGAAGAGGAGGAGGAAGAGAGAGGAGGAGAAAGGAGGAAGGAAAGGAGAAAGAAAATGAGATAGAAAAGAAAGAGAAAGAAGAGAAGGGAGGGAAGAGAAAAAAGGGAAACTATAGAAAGAGGAAGAGGAAGGGAAGAAGGTGGAGAGATATAAATAAATGGTAATGTTTGGACATTTGCAAAGTTCAAATTCATAATAATCATGAAATCTTAGAGCTGGACAGAATTTTAGGAAGCCAGAATGTTGCAGTGGAAAGAAAGCATGTTTTCCCATCAGAGAACTTGGATTATAATTCCAACTCCATTATTTGTTTTTACTACATATGTAATCTGAGATAAACTTTACTCATTGTAGTGAGGACATTGGACTAAATCATCTCTATGCTCTCTTCTAGCTAAAAGTAAAATGATCATTTAAAAAATTTCTAGATTCATAATTTCAGCAATGTGGGGAGCTCCTGTTGCAGAAACTGCTTCTACCAAAGCAGATTTGAAGATCAAGACTGGAAATTTTCTGAGGGAACATTGAGAGATTAAGTGATTTATTTATGGTCATACAACCAGCATGTGTCAGAGGCTGAATCTGAACTCCAGTGACTTGATGGTTGGCTCTCCATCCACTATGTAGTGACCATTCAATAACAATCATAATATTTATAATGATGATAACAAATACATTAATATAGAAATTTCATTGTGTACAATGTACTTTGCTCATAACAATTTTGTTGTATGTTATCCTTCCTAGAAGAAGAAACTGAAGTTCAGAGGTATGAAGTGGCATATTAAAAATTATATTGCTAATAAATTTCAAGGTTGAAATTAAGCCCAGCTCTTCTACACTTGGGTTTATTTCCAGTGTTCATTCCATTGTACTAAGAGTATCAAACAAACTGTCAATGTGGAGCACCTCATTGCCTCCAGAACCAGATTAAAATGCAATTGGGAAATAGTTAACAACAAATAAAAATGCTGTAGAATACAGATAATGCTATTATGTGGTTTTCTGAGCCAGTATGTGTGATTTAATGACCTTCCATTCCCCGTTGCTATTTGAGTTTGATTCACTATATGTGAATCAAGATCATATAGTCAGCCTTCTAAACAATTACTTTGGAAGTGAATTCTTTCACCATTTAGCTCCCAGGGTTGGGACTCTGATTGTCAATTGAGGTATAATATAGCTATACCTGCAAAGAGCAACTAGTGGCCCAGTGGTTAGAGCAAGCCCTGAAGTCAGGAAGACTCATCACTCTGAAGATAAATTTGACTTTAGACATTTACTAGCAATATGACCCTGAGCAAGGTACTTAACTCTCTTTGTCTCAATTTACTCATCGGTAAAATGAGTTGGAGAAGGAAATGGAAAACCACTTGTTTGCCAAGAAAATTTCAAATAGGGTCATAAAGTTTTGAACTTGACTGAATAAACAAAGCTTCAAAAGATGTTTCCCATTGTCATGGCTTCCAAAACTTTTAACTGTTATGAACAGGAAGGGTTTCAAAGATACAAACAATAAGCATTTCTATAGGACTTTAAGGCTTGCAAAGTACTTCATACTACATGTTATTTGAACCTCACAACAACCAAAGGTGTCCTAAACTGGCAGCTAGGTGGGACAGTAGACACAGCACCAGTCTAGGAGTCAGGAGGACCTGAGTTTAAATCCAGCCTCAGACACTTAATAATTACCTAGCTGTGTAACCTTGGGCAAGTCACTTAACCCTTTCAAAAACCAAAAAAAAAAAAAGGTGTCCTAAAAGTCTTAGTGCAATTTTTTTAAAGCTTAAAAAATGTTTAATCTTTTAAAGCTTAAATCTTGCATTGACTATATACTTTATATAGATATTTTTAACAATGGTGTGTGAGGGGATGGAGCCGCTAGGTGGCGCAGTGGATAAAGCACCGGCCCTGGAGTCAGGAGTACCTGTGTTCAAATCCGGTCTCAGACATTTAATAATTACCTAGCTGTGTAGCCTTGGGCAAGCCACTTAACCTCATTGGCCTTACAAAAACCTAAAAAAAAAAACCAATGGTGTGTGAAACGGCAATTCTCAATTTCATACAGAATCCTGTTTGGAAATCTATGTGAATAGAAATACTTTTTGAGAGCTTCCAGACAATTTTTTTAAAGACAAAAATGCCTACTAGATCCATTATGAGTTTCAGTACTATAGTGTCCTTTATACCTACCCATTTTCAAACACTGCTGAGAGCTACAGGTGAATAGACAAGAAATCAGGGGAAGGTAAAAATTGAGTAGACGTGAGGGGGGAGGGGGCAAAGAACGTTCTTTGTTCTTCTCTGCTACCTTCTTGGCAAAACCCAGCTGTGGAGAGCCAGAGTGTAGGCTGTGGAATTTAAATTCTTTTCATCTCTTCATTAAGCATCCCATGTGATATGCCTGGCATTATTTCAGGTTCCTGTTGTTCCTAGTTTAGGTAGGGGTTTCTGGAGAGACCAGGCTCCCTCAGTCTCAAGAAGAGGGACCATCTGGAGCTTCCCCACATTCTACTGAACCAGGTAAATACTTGACAGGAGGCAACATTCCCCAGTTTAATAGTCATTCTATTCCCTGGGTTATCATCAGCAAGTAATAAACACATTTACTGAACTGATTTCTCATAACCCAGCAAAAAAAAAGAAAACAAGTGGGGGGAACAAACAAAATTGCACAAACACACACACACACACACACACACACACACACACACACACACAAACACTGCCTTCTTTTCAATCTAGTTCTCTTTCCTTCTGGAAGAGCGTTTGTTTTTCTATAAACAATTTTCACATTCTTAACTGACACACTGAATTTCAGTTTTTCCAGTTTCTGTTCTAATTTGTTCTAGCCTAGTGTCTTCTCACTGGTTCTCAGACCATTAGCCTCTGACCAGAGACATGTTCTCTCATTCCTCTCCTCTTTTTCCATTCCTCTTTCTCCTGGCCTCTTTCCATTATTTGATTAATTTTCCACCTGAAAACCTGTTTTTTTTCCCCTCTGTTACAGCTTGTACCCATTTATAGCACATTCCTCTCTATTCATAGTCTCTTTGATTTGGTTCCTCTACTATTGTTTACATATAAAAGAAAGAGAAGAAAAATTTATGCTATTCTTCTGACCCCAGATAGAGTAAAACTACTTAATTTCACCTACTATCTGATTGAATGGCAAACTACTTGAAGGGAGGGATTGTGTCTTTTATTTTACATGAAATTATAATGTATTTATTAATGATAAATATAATTGTAATGCATGTATAATGTAGAATTCTTTAGTATCGAGTTGAATAAAACTATTGCATTCCATCTACTATCAGATTAGATTACAAATTACTTGAAGGAAAGAACTGTATTTTATAAATAAACTTACTTATTCTGTATGCATTTATAATATATAAACTTATAAACTTATTTTGCATGCATTTATCATCTATCTCTTCTACAAGTCCCTCAATTGAGCAACAGTGAAAAGAAAACCTTTGTGGTAAGCATACAAAGTACAGCAAAAGAAATTTCCATATTGGTCATGCCCAAATATGTATGTGTCTATATTTTACATTTATCACTACTTTGAAAGGAGTGAGTAGTATGTTTCCTCTTCAGTCCTCTGGTCTGATGATTTATTATTGCATTGATCAGAGTCCTGGCCTTCTAAAATTATATTTCTCTGCAATATTATTCCTGAATACATTATTTTTCTACTGCTGCTCTTCAGTTTACAAAGGTTTTTGTAGTTTCCTCTGAAATTGTTCATTTTGTCATTTCTTTTGGCACATAATTGCATTGTGTCTATATACCATAATTTGTTTAACCATTCCCTAATAAAAGGACATTCCATTAGTTTCCAATTTGGGGCTATGATTAAGAGTTGCAATGTTTTTACACATTTAGGTTTTTTGAGGAAAATCTTATAACACTGAAAGCTGTAATTGAGTTGGATAAGTACTTGTCAAGAATGCCAGAAAGCGAGTAAACCCATTAGCCAGGGAGTTGAATGGCATCACTACAAAGATCCTTTCATTCTCTAGCATGCTAGGATGTCAAGAATGGCATCCTTGTTGACATGGAAGTTGTCTGCTTCATACAAGAATTCATGTGATATATGACTTACACAATAAGAAGTTTATTAGGGTTTGAACCTAATGCTATTAAGAGTAAAGTTAAATCTAAAAACTCTTTCTAATGCTTCTACTTCCTATGACAATGTCCTCATCTATCCTTTCTGCTCAAACTCCTTTCCTTGGTCTGTTTCCTTAAAATTATTTTGAAGGGCTCAAAGAATATGGACTTTTAAGTAATGATATGAAGAAAGACTCAGCAAAGTCTTGAAAAATCTAGTCAATTAATTATGTAATGCAAATAATCTATAAAAGTATCCCCTTTGCTTCTCTTTATGGGTGTTTCTTTTTTGTTTTGCTTTGTTTTTTTTAAAATCTTAAAATATTTATAGCTTTCATTGGTCTGAAAGTTTGCTGTAGGAGATGGAGAGCTTGTACATTTGTTTACTGACTCTATAATTAGCAAGAGCTTATTAAGCACTGCTGCTTTCTACTCTATGTTGGTATCATAAAATAGTCTTGCCTGTTGCCAAAGTGTTCATAAGACCTGTGAAGTGTTGCCACTCCAGGAGCAATCAAAATGCTATATGAGGCTAAAGAAAATATTGATAGAAGTAAAACAAAGTATCTTGTAGACATCCTCATTATCATAGCCAATTACCTTTTTTCAGTCTTTCTTATTTACTTTTCAGCACCATTTGACATAGTATCCTCCTCCATTTTGAAACTCTGCTACTTTACTTTCCATGATTTATATTCTTCTAGTTCTCTTACCTCTCTGATTCCATTGATGATTTTGTTTACTCATCCCACTTCCTAAAATATAAGCATTAAATTAATATATAGTCTCAGTCCAATTCTCTTTTTTGGTATTTATTCCCATGCCTTAAATTATCACCTTATGTATGCAGTTTTCAAACCTGTATGTTTAGCCATAACCACTCTCCCAGGCTTCATCTTAAGTTTCTAGTTGCCTAATAAACATTTAAATTTATATGAACTACTGTCAGCTACATTTCAGCTTATTTAAAATAAAATTTCATTTCCACCCCTTCAAACATCTTCCCCTACTGAATTATCAGATTTTATTTAATGATAACACCATACCCTTAATCTTTCAAGATCATATCTTTCAATATTCCCTTTTCCTTTACTCATATCAGATGCAACCAATTTTTGTCAATTCCTCCTCAAAATTTCCTTCACAATTAATGGAATAAATTAGTTAACAAAGACATAGAAACTAAGCTATATATTAGTTTAATGTTCTATAAATCCTCAAACAGAAACAATATAGGAATACCCTTAAATTAACAAAATTCAAAAAAACTGGAAAGCAATTTGGTAAAAAATAGTTTTAAACTAGCTTCTTCCCTGAATACTATAATAAATTCCAAACAGACAAATTATTTAATTGGAAAAAAACATCATTTTTAATAGAAGGTTACAATTTTCAAAAAATGAATAGATGAAGAATTTATAAGCAGATAGGGGAATAAGTATTATAAAAGGCAAAATATACAGTCTTGATTGTGTGAAATTAAAAAAACATACATAAATAAAAGAAATGCTGATAGAAGGAAAAGAAAGCGTGAATTTGTAAAAATATTAACAACCATATATGATAAAAAGTCTAATATTCAAATTTTTAGGAAATTGGCACAAGTCCTAGAGGATAAAAGTCTTTCTCCAATAAAGTAGTAATCAGTGTATATGAATAAATGGTTTTCAAAAGAACATTTTCAGCTAAAAATAATTATCTGAAAAAAATTCCTCAAAATCATTAGTAATCAGAGAAATTAAAAATTTTAAATTGAGGTGCCATTTTATATGTTAAGTCTTATTAACATAAGACTACAAGGATAAGAAAAGATGAGATAATTAAATGTTGCAAAATGGGCCCTGTGAGAAGATAGGCATGATAATCCACTGCTTGCGGAGTTGAGAATTAGTCAAACTGTTCTGAAAAATTAGAATTTATTCAATAAAACTACTAATTGTTCATTCTCAGAGTCCCTTTCCTTTGGATGATACTCCAAGGTGATTAATGACAATAAGGCATGATTAATATGCACAAAAATATCTACAAAAAATTATTTGTGATAAAGAACAGCTTTTGACCCAACTGTGATTTATTGATGGAATGGAGATTGGTGTGGTGGATAAGAGTACTTGATTTGCAGTCAGAGAATCTTGGTTCAATTATTGATTTGTCAGTACCTATATGATTGCACAAATCACTTAATTTCTTTTGCTGTCAATTTCCCCATCTTCATATTGAGGAAATTAGACTAGATAATCTCTGAAGTTACTTCCAGGTCTAAATTGATTAAGCCATGATAACCTAATCATAAGAGATGATGACCTAAAGAATTCAGAGAAACATTAGAAGACTTGAATGAAATGAAGCAGAGTGAAGAAAACAGAACAAGAAAGATAATATCCACAATATAAATAAAGATAATAAAAGGAACCAAAATGTTCAGGTAAGTATGATGGACAATTTTGTCATCATACTACTTCAAAAGCAAAGCACACAACTGTTAAATTACAAAAGTAGCATGCAATCTGTCATAGAGGAAGCTAGATGGCACAATAATGGATAGAGTTCCAGGCCTAGAGCCAGGAAGACTCAACTTCCTGAATTCAAACATACTCAGACATACTAGCCATGTGAACTTGATCAAGTCATTGAACTGTGTTTGCCTCAGTTTCCTCATCTATAAAATAAACTGGAGAAGGAAATGGCAAACCACTTCAGTATTTGTGTCAAGAAAATCCTAAATAGGGTCATAAAAAAATCACACACAACTGAAACTACTCAACAACAATGATGACAATTTACCATGTGAGTTCTCTAATTGTCACTAGATTTTTTCTGTTTCATTATTTAAAAGATCCATAACCTCATCAGAATGTGTTTCTCCAACCCTCAATAGAAGATCTTATGATTTGCAGTAGCCAAAACAATTCACCACCTAATAACGAAACTTCTAGGAATAAATTTTATCTTATGATTTGCAGTAGCCAAAACAATTCACCACCTAATAACGAAACTTCTAGGAATAAATTTTCAGGACCTTTTCCCTGGTTTTGAGATAACCCTACAATGAAGTTATACTTCAATGAATACCTCATCCTGATCGAGGAGCTCACAGGCTAATGAAAGAAGACAATACAAAAAGAAGACAATACACAAAAAAAAGCTGAAAAGGGAAGGGGTGTCCTCTGAGTTTAGAGAGAGTTGAATCCAAACCTAGAAATAAAATTGACTAGAAATTCTGGATTTTGAGTTTTTTGCTCCACCCTTCAGACCTCCAATTAAAGGGGCAGATTCATTTAGGGATATAGAGGAGGTCTTGAGTACCAAAGCTGAAACCATCTCTACGATGATGGGTTTCCTGGGTGGTGAGCATGATATTGATGCAATAGAACTCTAATAGGATGGCTAATGGAAAAGGAAGAGTGAGCTAGAAACATTATTAAGAAGTCATGCAGGTTCCCCTGAAAAACCTCAGGTAGGGGAGAAATCTGGGAGAACCATTATCTCTTAAGAACATCCATTTTATGGTCAAAGGATATACAAAAACAATTTACAGATGAAGAGATCAAAGCAATCCATAGCCATATGAAAAAATGTGCTAAATCATTAATTATTAGAGAAATGCAAATTAAAGCTTCTCTGAGGTACCACCTCACACCTCTCAGACTGGCCAATATGACCAGCAAGGATAATGATCATTGTTGGAAGGGTTGTGGGAAATCTGGGACACTATTACACTGTTGGTGGAGCTGTGAACTCATCCAACCCTTCTGGAGAGCTATTTGGAACTATGCCCAAAGGGCAACAAAAATGAGCATACCCTTTGATCCAGCAATACCACTACTGGGTCTATACCCTGAAGAGATGATGAAAAAGGGTAAAAACATCACTTGTAAAAAAATATTTACAGCAGCCCTGTTTGTGGTGGCAAAGAATTGGAAATCAAGTAAATGACCTTCAATTGGGGAATGGCTTAGCAAACTGTGGTATATGTATGTCATGGGACACTATTGTTCTATTAGAAACCAGGAGGGATGGGAATTCAGGGAAGCCTGGAGGGATTTGCATGAACTGATGCTGAGTGAGATGAGCAGAGCCAGAAGAACACTATACACCCTAACAGCAACATGGGGGTGATGTTCAACCTTGATGGACTTGCTCATTCCATCAGTGCAACAACCAGGGACAATTTTGGGGCTGTCTGCAATGGAAAATACCATCTGTATCCAGATAAAGAGCCATGGAGTTTGAACAAAGTTCAAGGACTATTCCCTTTAATTTAGAAAAAAAATATCTTATTGTCTGATCTTGTTATCTCTTATACTTTTTGTTTCTTCCTTAAGGATGTGATTTCTCTCTTATCACACTCAATTTGGATCAATGTACAAGATGGAAACAAAATAAAGACTGACATATTGCTTTCCATGGTGGGGGGGAGGCAAGTAAGATTGGAAGAAAAACTGTAAAACTCAAATAAAATCTTTAAAAAAAAAGAAAGTACATTTTACTTTAAGCATCCATAATCATTATAAGGAATATTTTCTGAAAATAAATTTGAAATGTGCTCCTTTGCAATTATTACCTATTTGTCCTTATTCTACTTGACCTTTGAAGACTGAACAGGTCCAATCCCTTTTTCATATGACATCCATTGTGTCTTCTTTTGGTTTTCTCTTCTCTAGGCTAAAGGTACTTTGTTCCTTCAATATACCATACCATATACACCATTACCTCAGTATAGCGGAAATTAATGCTAGATATTCTGACTGACATGTCACACTTCTGATTCATTTCAAGTCCACCAAAAGCCCCTGGATCTTTTTCTGAAGAATTATGGAAAATCAGAAAGCATCCCCACATTCTGTACTCAGATGATATAATGCATGTGAAGTACTTTGAACACCTCCAAGTACTATATAAATGTCAGCTCTGATAATGATGATGATAATGATTACTTGTGAAGTTGATTATTTGAACCCAAGTGTAGAACATATTTTATTACCATCAATTCCATTTTATTTAATTTGGCCTATTATTCTATTCTCTCAAGATCTTTTTTCAATCCTAAGTATGTTATTGCATGTATCAAGAGAGCTTTATGCTAAAAATGGAGAAGAAAAGTTCATAGACAACAAGTTCATAGCATATTAGAGCCAGAAGCAACCTTCAAAATTATTTTGTCCAATATCTCTTTTTATAGACAAGGATTCAAACCCCAGAAAACAGAAATGTTTGGATGAATTTGGGTCACATAACAAAGTGGTGGTAAATCTGAGATTAAAAACCTAGCATACAATACTCAATTAATTTGAAGTGGCTGACAAAATAGAGCAGTCTATACAATGAGTTTCTTATACAAATGGTGAAGCAGAATACAATGATTACAAAAATATAAAGGAAAAAAATTCTTAAGGACATCAGAATTCAGATAAATGTAATTATACCAGAGGTCTAATGATGAAATCTGACTTCCTCCTCTAAGTGGAGAAGTGGTAGACTCCAGTTACAAAGTGAGACATGCAAAGGCAGGCATTGTAGTTGAGTTGTTTGTTTTGCTTAAATATATTTTCCTACAACAGATCATTTTGGGAAGCTAGGAGGTGGATAGATGGCTGGGCTTGGAGTCAGGAAGATGAGTCTTCCTGAATTCAAATCTGGTCTTAGATACTTACCGGCTATGTGATCCCAGGCAAGTTACTTAACCTTGTTTACCTCAGTTTCCACATCCATAAAATGAGCTGGAAAAGGAAATCACATACCATTCCAGTTTCTTTGTCAAGAAAACCCTAAATGTTAGACACAATAGTAAACATCTGAACCACTGATGGCTAGAAATTTTTCACTTTATTTTTCTTGATTTTTGTTACACTGCTGCTATGAAAATATCTTTTACATGATTGCACATTTATAAATGATATCATATTTCTTGTTCTCTCAATGAAAGAGAGGAATTGAAGGGAGGGAAAGAATTCAGAACTCAAATATATTTTTAAATGAATGTTAAAAATAAATGAATAATTTAAAAATTGTTTAAATGGTTGGCTATAATCAAAGATATGCTGGCAAATATTTAACACAAACTTTCAAAAAAGCATTGATAAGCTTAATGTACTTTATTAAAACTTTCTCTATTCTTTTTAAGACAAACAACAAAGCAATAAATCAAATCTGATTTATCACATTTGCCAATTTTTGAAGTGTTAATGCTCACACTGAAAACTTAACAATCACCTCCTCTGAGATGATTTAAGCTAGTTCCAGCATATTCCTCATTATATTGATGAAAGTGATAATACTTTTCAGGAGTTAAAAGCAATATAAATAAAATAAAAATTATATCTAAAAGGTGATGTAGAAAATCTGTCTACTTTCCTTCAATTTTTACTTTTTTAATTTAAAGTCAAAAATCTCTTCCTCAACACTATGATCATCATTAATCTAAAGTGGTGAAAAGCTACTGAAATGTTCAAAATCATAAAAATAATATACCCTGTATTCATATGATATTTGAAGTTTTCAAATGTATGTTTGTATTTCATTGAGGTCTTTGAATCAATCAAACAACATTCGAACCAGAAAAGACCTTTGAGATCACTTGAGAAGATTGAACTATTAAATTCTGTCACTCTGTAAGAATTCAATCTGCTCATTTTACAGATGAAGAAGCAGATTCAGAAAAGCTGTGGCCCACCCAAGGTCACTCAAATAGTTAGTGGAGCTTGGAGTCAGAACTAAGTCCCTTGACTTCTAGGCTATTATTCTTCCCTCTATCCTTTTCTGCCTCATTGGATTGTTTCTCCCTAGTTATGGTGTCAGTGATTCTGATGACCAATTTAGTAGAAATCTGAAAATGGTGTATGAAATAGACCACCAGAAATGTCCTTTTAAGACAAACAAAACTATTTGCTACAGTGTTGAAAATTCTAAAAAAGTCTTCATTTTCAACCTTATGGATTTTCTTTTGTCTATTTCTCTTTCCTGATTTCTCATATGAAATGAAATTTTTAAAAAAGAATCAAAAGTAGGCCTGGAGTTTTATAACATATCTATCACTAAAACTACAACACATTGTGTTGAAAGATGCTTGTGTAATGTGAAAACCAGGAGGAAGTATGGTATGATAAAAGGAGGATGAGACTTGGGAGTCAGGAAAACCTAGATTTGGATCTTGTCCATCTTTGACATATACTCGGTGGGAAACCATGGTCAAGTCACTTATTTAATCAATGCCCCAATTAACTCTCTAATGCCTGTGAGTTAACTGTCAACTGACAATAAATATTGGTAGGGGAAGTCTCTGCAGTGGGCTTTCCCACTATTAACTATTAAACTCATAGGTCAGAACCAAAAAGAAAACAAAACAAACAAAACCCTTTAAGTTATCTAATTATACTGTTTATGAAAGGAAAACAAATATTAAAGCATATTTTGTTTGTTTTTTAACTATATTTGTGGGTAAAGTATGAAACTTTCCCTACTGGCTCCTGAGTTACAACTCTTCAGAATAACATCTCACTAGTCCTTTATGACATGTATCATATACATTATTTAAAATAAAAATCTCAAAGCATCCTGTAGCAGGAAATGTGAAGAACACTATGTCCCATATCATCATGTTAAAAATGGAAGAGACCTTAGGGACCATTTTGTTATTCAGTTGTTTTCAATTGTGCCTGACTCTTCCTAACCCCACTTGTTATTTCTTGAAAAAGATAGTGGAGTGGTTTGCCAATTCTTTCTCCAGCTTATTTTAGAGATGAGGAAACCGAGTCAAACAGGATTAAGTGATTTGCCCAGGGTCACACAACCAGAATGAAGCCAGCTTTGAACTCTGGAAGAGAGCTGCTGATCTCCAGACCCATCACTCTTTGCACTCTGGCGCCACCTGGTGTCCCTAAACTAACTCATTTTGGAAATGAGGAATAAGAGGTCTGTCTAGGTTGTCACACAATTACTAAGTACATAGTGAGCTCATATTCAAACATAGATCCTCTGACCCTAAATCCAGTATGTAGTCCCCTTTACCATGCTGCCTAATACTGGAACTTATTAAGAATATGGTATTGGGGTCATTTTTCTCACAATAAGGGTTAGATTGTTGTTGCTGGGTTTCAAATAATCACAACTCTGATGCTCTCATGAGATTCAGAGGAAAGAAGGACACCATCTAGATCACTGCCTCTTTTCTCTAAGAATTTGGGTCTATCCTTTTCCCCAAATCCAGTGGTCTTGTCTGAGAGAGGCTGCCCATAGCTTGTGAGATCAGAGGGAGGCACAGCTATCCTAATTTCTGGAGGAAATTATTAAGAAATTTATTCAGGGCTTTCAGCTCCTGGAGGTGATTTACAAACATTAATTGCTTGCTCTTCACAATGGCCCTGTGAAGAAATGTGGAAAAACCAAAAGAGATTTGCAGATGGATTGTGCTGTTAAAAGTTATTTTTTCAGACAGCTAGGTGGCGCAGTGAAAAGAGCACCAGCCTTGAAGTCAGGCGTACCTGGGTTCAAATCCGACCTCAGACACTTAATAATTACCTAGCTGTGTGGCCTTGGGCAAGCCACTTAACCCCACTACCTTGAAAAAAATCTAAAAAAAAAATTATTTTTTCCACCCCTCTTCTCTTCTTCACCCTTGCCCCTAACCATCCCTTGTGGAAAGAAACAATTCACTAAAAATAAATCTAAATCTTCCTTTGAAGTGACTATTTGAAAAACGGAAAAATAGTTCAGAAGGAATCTTTATTTTCTCAAAGAATTTCAGATTCTGCAACATTTCCCCTGCCCCCCCTTAAATGACTTTACAGAGTGGGAATTTGATTTGTTCTCCTCCACCTGCTTTTTATCAGTCCTTTTAAAAAAAATAAAAGCCACTTTAAGATAAATAAGGATCTATCCCTTGGAATCTGGTTTCCAAGATCCTTTTGTTGGATAGATTCAGTCTGGTGAAGCCATAATTTTTCTTGGATACCTAAACAAGACTCCACTTACCTTGTACATGTGCCCAAAAATATACAAGCTGCTTTGCAGCTGGAGGAAAATGGGACAGACGGATGAGGATAAGTGCTTTAAATAACTTTTTTTTCCCTCCTTTCCCATGAACTTTTATCTTCTTTTGCAGAGTACTCATTGCAGGCAGGAACAACAGAGCCCTTCTAGCTCAGTTAGTCAGAAGCCAAAAACACCTGGATCTTTGTTGATTTGCTTGTTTCAATAGTAATTGAAAGTCACCCCTCTGTTCTACTAGTCTATTTGATATGGTCTGACATTTTGGGGACAGAAGTATGGCTTAGATGGCAAGCTCTGTCCTTACCTATGTAAGATATTTAGGAAGTTTGATCTGGGGAACATTATAACTGAAGAACTATTATGTGAAAGAAGGATAAGATTTGTTTGTCCCAGATCCAAAGGGTGGTTTGAAATGGGTAGATGTAACAAAGAGGCAGATTTTGACTCAGGTTTAGGGAGATCTTCCCCACAATAAGAGCTGTCCAAAATGAAATGAATGGATTGCTGCATAAGATTAAAAGTTCCTCATTATTTGATGATCAACCTGAATGGACTTGTTCATTTCATAAGTGCAACAATCAGGGACAATTTTGGGGTATCTGTGATGGAGAATATCATCACTATCCAAAGAAATAATTGTGGAGTTTGATCAAAGACCAATTTAATTTTTAAGACATCCTCATTACCTTATTATGAAATCTTGCTATCTCTTATATTTTATTTTTTTCTTAAGGATATGATTTCCCTCGCAACACATTTAATTTAGATCAATATAACATGGAAACAATGTAAAGACTAACAAATTTCCTTCTGTGGGGAGTAGGAGTGGATGGAAGCAAGATTTGGGGAAAAATTGTAAAATTCAAAAATAAATAAATAAATTTATTTTAAACATTAAAAAGATTATAAGTTTTGTATCACTGAAGGACTTTTATCAAAGACTGAATGAATATCAGTGATGTTGTAGAGACAATTCAGGATGAGGTTGAACTATAATGTCATATCAGTTCCCTTCAAATTGAGATTCTTTAAGTTCCAGGCAGAGAGTAAGTTCTTAACAAATTCATGTTGACAAATTAATACCCACATAGAACTGTGATGTTTAAACTTTAAGAGACATAATTTCTGGGTAATTAATCATTTTGTTAATGATATTTAGCATTTTTATTAAAAGTATCAGTGACATTCTTGACTTCCAAAGACCAGTCATGGTGGTAAGTTCACAGAGTGTTATTGTTTGTTTTTTGTTCTTGAAGAAGACCACGACATCAAGTAGCTGATGAGGAACTGAGGCAAATGAGTCACTCTGGGCCACACAGCTAAGTGTCTTAGGTCAAATTCAAACTCAGGCCCTTCCTGATTTCAGACTCAGCACTCTATCCACTGTGGTACATACCTAGCTGCCATAATAATAATGATAATAATAATAATAATAATAATAATAATAATAATAATAATAATAATAAGCATTTATTGCTTTAAACTTTGCAAAGCACTTAATAAATATCTCATTCTATCCTCACAACAGCCATGTACTCTTGCTATCCCCCTTTCTACAGATGAGGAAACTGAGGCAAAGATAAGGTCAGTTGTAAATGCCAGAGGTTGGATTTGAACCCAAGCATTTCTGACTATATACTTAGCGGTTTATCCAGTATGACTCCTAAGTGCCTTCTTCCAAGGAATCCATTTAATATGTACATTGTAACTACTTACCTATTTATGTGTTGTATCCTCTTCTTGGAAAGTGAGGTCCTTGAGGATAAAAACTGTTTCTTATTTGTATTTGATCTTCCATAACACTATGCAATAGCCTATGCTCAAATAACAAATAAACCACAGGGCCTCTAATCTCACAGACTCACAGGATAAAAGAACTGAGGAGATCACTCCCATTATACAACTTGAGTGCACAAATAGCTCTAACACAAGGCAGAATAACACAAGGATGTTCAGATGCTTTTAGTGTTCAGAAAGAAATAAGATTACATTAATCTAGGCTTGGAAAAGGAGGAAAAAATCATGGATTAGGTCCAAAATTGAACTTAGTCTATCAATAAAGATTTACTAAGCACCTACTATGTGCTTAGCTCTGGAATACAGCCAGGATGGAACTGCCCACAACTGAATGGGTTAGGGATATGAAAAAAAATGTGTGCCAGGTGGAGGAAATTAAATGAAAAATGATATAAAAGAAAATGTGGGCGTATTCACTGCAGTATATGGAGCATGAAAGGGAATAGAGGTCAGAAGGTCAGAAAGGTAGAAGGATCAAAATAAGAAATATCTTAGACAGAAAATTAAAGGGTCTTTTGGTGAACTAATATGGAGCCATCAGAAGTTTCTAAGTAGGAGGATGATAGGTGGTTCAGCAAAGAGAATTCTGAATTTGAATTCAGGAAAACCTGAATTCAAATCCAGCTTCAGTCACTTAGTCACTGTTTGCCTTAGTTTCCTCATTTGTAAAATGAGCTGGAGGAGGAAATGAAAAACCATTCTAATCTCTTTTCCAAGAACACCCCAAATGGGGTCATGAGAAGTTGGACAATACTAAAAAACTAAAAGAACTTGGGTTTCCTCATGTATTGAAAGAAATATTCTCATTTGACACAGGATTATGAGAATCAAATGAGATATTGTAAAGTACTTTTTAGCACTTAAAGTGCTAAATAAATTCGGTCTATTGTTATTATTTTAAGATGATTATTGTATAAGGGACTTGTGATGGACAAGAGAGGAGAAACTCTATCATAAAAGAACAAGTAGGAGGTGACAGTTCCTGATCTAGATTGGTGGCAATAAAAAAGGGACTGATATATATAAATATATATATATATATATATATATATATATATATATATATATTATAGCAGAAAGAGGTGTACTGTATTTGAAGTCAGAGGATCGGTTGGAATTTTGAGCTTTCCACTTACTATCATACTTGTGTGACCTTGAAAAAGTCTCTGGTCTCAATTTAATAAAATGTCAAAAGAGGAAATGGTACTAGATGACTTTGAGGTCCCTCCCATCTATAAATTAATATGTTCTACAACCCCTTTCCATCCCTTCCCAGTTCTAAATCTATGAACCTGTTCACACAAGTTATCCCCCAGTGTTTGGAATATACTTCCTTCTCAACCTCACTTCTCCCAATCTGTTTTCCTTCAAGATCAGTTCAAGTGTTAGTCACTTACTCTGTGAAACTTTCCTTCATCCTTGTATAATATGAGCTACTCTAGGACATTGACTATTTTATTTAAATCTCCAAGACCCCAATTTCTACTTGAGTTTGATAGTAAATATATACACAGATAGCTGAAATGTGAATTATCTTTACAGACTAATATGATTGTTTTCTTCCTGCTTCTCTGACAACTCCCTATTTCCTCTAGGATAAAATATAAGCGTATCAATTTAGCTTTTAAAACCTTTCACAACATAGCCCCTACCTACTGAAAGGTATTTCTAGCTTCATTGTACATTCTTTCTCTTTATTTGGCCCTGGTATTGACCATCACCCATTGCTTGAAAATTACTTCCTCCTCACTTCCATCTCACCATGAATTATTTCTTGGCTCCCTTTCTCAAATGCTAGTTTGTTTTAACTTTAGCCATCACTGAAAATGTGGAAAGTTCATGTTAGTATCTCTGCAAAACTACCTAGCAAGTAATGACTATGTATTTGTTTATATTTATTTTTAATAGTTATTCTACAAATACCTACATGTATGTTTATAAACACACACATATAATATGTGCATGCAAACACACACACACACACACACACACACATATTGGTCTCCCTTATTAGGCTGAGAACTTCAGAATAAGAATTGTTTCATTCTTAGCATGTAGTAAGCACTTAATAAAAACTTGTAGATTGATAAATTGATTGATTTATGAGCCTTCCCTTATTCCCTCACCTGATGGAAGCAATTTCTTCTTCCTTTGAAATTTCACAGAACTTTGGATCTCTCATTCACACTCAATATACTTGTGTATGTACCTATTTATTTTCATGTTGCCTCTTTTGTTAGAATGTAAGCCTCTAGGGGCAGCTAGGTGGCACAGTGGATAGAGCCCTGGCCCTGGAATCAGGAGGATCTGAGTACAAATCCAGCCTCAGACATTTAATAATTGCCCAGCTGTGTGATCTTGGGCAAGTCACTTACCCCATTGCTTTGCAAAAAAAAAAAAAAAAAGAATATAAGCTCCTTGAGGGCAGAAACTACTTTTATTTTTCTTTGTACCTCCAGCATTTAGCAAGTACAGTGACTGACACATACTAAGTTTCCTAAATGATTAAAGATTGATTAATTCTAAACTTCATGTTTTTCCTAGAACTAATATTAAGAGTAAAAATAGAGTCTTAAAAGTAAAGGAGGATTCCTTAAACAAAAAGTTCTTCTGCAAATCTATATTCTAATTTGGCCAAATTGCCATTATCTTTCTCAGACTGGCAATTCTGGATCTTCTCTGCTTAGCTCACTGTTTACATATAGTGTGATGTGAAAAGTATAATGAAAACTGGTTCTTCCTTGCTCTGTAATTTGGAGAGATACTTGCTATATTCCATGGAAACATGAGTCACTTCCCCTCTGGCTACAAAGAGATCATTAGCTTCTTTTGAGTTGTAACTATAAAATGATTCCTTAGTGATTATAGTGTCTCATCTGGGGTCAATGTGGTGAGCAGCAAGGCTGAAAACCAAAGTTGGGGATGATTGTGGAACAAACTTAACTGTCCTAACATTATACCCAGAAATCTGACCAGTGTGACCTGGAGCCTTGAGCAATACTTAACACCAAAGTCCTTTTTTTTTAGGTTTTTGCAAGGCAAACGGGGTTAAGTAGCTTGCCCAAGGCCACACAGCTAGGCAATTATTAAGTGTCTGAGACCGGATTTGAACCCAGGTACTCCTGACTCCAGGGCTGGTGCTTTATTCGCTATGCCACCTAGACACCCCTAAAGTTCTTATTTTTACAAACAAAATCTATTTGTAATGACTCTGGAAAGAAAACATTAATTTTCAAGTCTTAAGAAATAAATATATTGTTTAATTAACTTTTTGCTTTGTCTTAAATATAGAAACCTAGAATGAAAAATGGAATGAAAGAGAAGAGGTAATCTAGTCCAATTCTTCCTGCGGTATAAGAGAGATTATATTATTTGGCTAAGATCACTCTTTCTAAATTAGCACTACATTTTCCCTTTATTATTCTATAAGCTCTACTAGGGCAGGGACCCTGTCTCATTTGGTGGTCCTATATACAAAATAGATGCTTATTAGTTGACAAATATATAACTATATATCTACATATATGTATTATGCCAGTTATGACATACAAATAAATTTAGTCAAAAATTTATTATCTACTGTTCCCGAACTGCCATGCTTAACCAATATGAGACACAGAATGATATAAGGCCCTTACCCTCACAGGGCTTTTATAATCAAATTTGCGAGATAAATAAAGTGTTTTGTTGTTTCAGTTATGTCCAACTCATCATGACCCCAATTGGGGTTTTCTTGGCAAAGATACTGGAGTGGTTTGCCATTTCATTCTCCAACTCATTTCACAACTGAGACAAACAGGGTTAAGTGAAAAGTGGTGACTGAGCTAAGTTTTGAAGGAATAAAAATATACTTTGAGTTGGAAGTGAACAATTGGCTCCGAAACAATTGGTGATGGCCAGTGCCAAGCCATGGAAATGGGCAATGGTGTGTTATATGTGACAAATAGAAAGTCATTTTGGTTGGGTCATAAAGTGCTAGAGGGAAAGTAGTGTGCAATGAGGCTAGAAATACCTTTCAATACATTGGGGCCAGGTTGTGAAAGGTTTAAAAGCTAAATTGATAAACTTATATTTTATCCTAGAAGCAATAGGGAGCCATTGGGATTTATTAAGTAGGTGAGTAACATGGTCATATCTGTGTTTGTGGAAGATGATTTTGGGAGAAGAGTGAAGATGGACTGCAGTGGCAGAAGACTTGAGATAGGGAGGTCAATTAGGAGGCCACTGCAACAAGGAAGAGGTGTTGAGGATTTGAACCAAGGTGATAGTTGAAAGAAGATAACAGATGCAAGAGATATTGTGGGATGTAGAAATAGCAAAATTGGACAACTAAAGGGAAATGTTGACCAGGGGAAAGTGAAGAGTAGAAAATAATGCAGAGGTTAAAATCCTAGGAGATGTTGGATGCCTCTGGGGAAAATAGGTAAATTTGGAGAAAGAAAATGAATTCTGTTTTCTTTATCTGCAAAATGAAAATAACATTCATTCTATTTACTTTGCAAGATTATTGTGAGGAAAGAACTTTGTAAACTTTACTGGCTAGTAATATTGTTTTTCTAAATAAGACTAAAAGTCTTGGATTAGTTAGCATTCAAAACTCTCCATAATTTGCCCCCAACTTTCTTTTCCAACTTTATCTTCATTTAAGCAAGATGAAATGATAATATGCTAGGATTATTCAGTATGAATTGGAAATGTAGAGAGACCAGTTTCAAGGAAGATCAGTTAAGAGGTTCTTGTAATAATCTATGTGAGAGGTAAGGAATGTCTGGAAATGGTAGGCATGTTAATATACAAGTTATAGTTAACCAAGCACAAATATATATGTATGTGTCATATTTTTCTCCTTTAATTCTCACAGAAACTCTATGAAGTAGGCATTGCAAATTAATTTACATCTCCATTTTACAAATTAAGAAATTACATTTCAAAGAGGTTCAGTGATGTGCCCAAAGCTACAAAGTTCTTTAGGCCAGTACCCTACTACATCACCAAATGATCACTCAAATAGATTCTATACTTATTACATCACAAGTACCACATCAAGGGAGAAAGCTTTATCCAGAACATGATGCTCAGGCACTTATTAACATTACAACAGTTAGTCTTCACCTTGTTTGTTTTATGGATTTTTTTGGTAGTCTGATAAAATTTGTGGACCTCTATTTAGAAAAAAAGTTTTTAGATGTATAAAATAAAATTCATATGATTTTAAAGAAAGCCAACTATATTGAAATATGGATCTAAATTTTTTTGAAGTTCACAGGTCCCAGATTGAAACACACACACACACACACACACACACACACACACACACACACACACACACAAATCTATGCATATCTTATTGACTTCAAACAGCTTGATAACACAGTGTTCCAAGGAATGGCTTTAACTGGGAAAAAATATAGAGAAAAAAAATTTTTGGAATATGTTATTGTTTTGTTTGTTCACTTGCTTGCTTTTTATTTATCCTCAAGATTCTATTGTTGGTGAAAAGGCAGGCAATTCATAACAAACAGTCTGAGGACAAGTAAAATTAATAGTATGAAAAATTCAAAACAAATTTTATCAAAATAATACAAGATGATCCAACATTTGTCTATTATTAAATTAATTACTACAATTAAAATAATTTTTCACTAGTCTTATTCATCAATGAGCCTCAGAGTAGACAGAAAACAATAATATGGTCAAAATGGGTCTGCCTTTGTTTTTTTTTCTTTAATGAACTTTGATGAAAGCATAAGAATAATGATGATTCCGTTGCCTCAATGGACTATTCCACTCTATTCAATGAAGACGTGTTTTCTATGACAGGAAGTGGCAATATTAGCAAATTCTCATTTCAAATAGGATTTGTTCTTTATGTGAAAACAGACTGAATAGATTGAGTACATTTTTCACTGAGACGATTGGTAGAATTATTATCTGAGATTACTCCTGAGCCAAATTCTGACAACCATTTGATGGTAATGCCACTAAAGTGATTAAAGCATTAGAGATCTCTTAATTAGAATGACCCCCTCCCCCATCGCATTCGCTCCCCTTTTAACACATGGCACCAACTTTGGCATCATCCCCAGCCAGATGCTTCAGTATTTTTTCTTTTTTGCCCAAAAGTGTGTATATACATAGATATAAATGGAAATTCTGAGAATTCAGATTTTGCAAAGGAATTATATCACAAATTAATTTCAAATAATTGTTAAAATATCCTTAGTTGATGAATCTTTCTTGTATTATTATCTCTTGTATTAGAAAGCAGTACAGTTGCAATGTTTGCTTTCCATTTTGCAGGTGAAACAGAAAAGAATTTTTGTGATGAATACCATTTTCATGTCCATACAAAGATATATTTGATTCCAAGTGTTCTTGATCTATACTGATAAAACCTAAACTTGAAAGTTTGGTGTGACTGGAATTCTAGGGAATAAACATATTTGTTTCTTAAGAAGAAAATGCCTTTGATCTTATGTAGGGCTTGTAATTTGGAAAAGACATAAAGCTATCACTAGATGGTGCTGTTAGACTGCTGAATCAGGATAGGAATCTAAAAGTGGCAGGATAAATGCTATAGAATTACCTAGCCCATGGCATTCAATATGAAGACATGCCTCAGATTTTTAAAATTTGTTCTTAAAATTCTTATGAGGGTAACTTAATCTTACAAAATTGTGGGAAATTCATTTAAGTGTGTGAGAATGAAAAGAAATTGTATCAAAATAATATCCTATTTTTTCAATTATTAAACTGATTGCTGCATTTAAAAAATAATTTTCTCACTAGTCTTATTCATCTATGATCCTCAAAGTAAAAAAATCAATAGTACAGTCAAAATTGGTCTGTTTTTTATTTTTTTCTTTAAATGAACTTTGATAAGAATACTGATGACTCTATTGCCACATGTAACATCTATAACTACTATATCAAAGATCATACTACTAATACCAAATGAGATTTTGCAATTGTGAAAGAAATATAAAGTAACCAAGGCCCCAGAAATTTTGGGAAGGAAGTAAGGTATATAAATGACTTTTCCTATTTTGTCTTTTGTTCATTGAAACAAAATTGAGCACCTATTATTTTCAAGGTATTATAATAGGTGTTTGTCCTAAGAGATTCTTTTTATCCAGTGTTTCATGTGACTAAAATGAAGCATTATTTGATTTGAGATATTACCACTGGATACCTTTTTTCCTTGTAGGAAGATAAAGTGATGGATCAAGTCTTCATGTGGCATTGGATACTTTTTTCCACTTTCATTCAGTCAGAATTAATTTAGCATTGTGTTAGACTAGATTAAAACAAAGATATAAATGGAAAAAGTCCCTGACCTCAGGGAACTTATATTCTATTAGAGACAAATAATATGTATACAAATAAATACCAACCCCACACCACACACACACACACACACACACACACACACACACACACACACACACATCCACAGACATACATTTACTTTGTAAAGTAATTTTGAGGAGGGTTTAAATAACTAACAAGTGAAGGGAAGGTGGAGAGAGGGCAAGCCTCATATAGGTAGCACTTGAGCTGAATCTTTTAAGAAACTAGGAATTATAAAAGATATTAGGGAAGTGGGAGAGTATTTCAGACATGGGATATGGAGGCAGAGATAGTGAACAGGTAGATAAATTTAATTGAAATGATCAATAACCCTGAAATGTGGATATTAGCTAATATGCATATCAGCATCCTTCTAGTTTCCTATACTTGCAAAATTAAAAGTTATCTTCAATTCTTCAGACTTCAAAAATGTCAGATAGAAAAGGAAGCCAATAATAATTTTTAATGAAAAATAATTGATTTTCTTTCCCTCCACCCACACTATTGGGGAGGGAGGAAACCACTATAATAAATATGCATAACCAAAACAAATTAAATTTCCACAATGGCCAAGTCAAAAATATATATTTCATTCTATACCCTGAATTTATCTCTTCTCTGTCAGGAGATATGTACCATGATCCATCATCATCAGTCCTCTGGAATTGTAGTAGGTTATTTCATTTGTTTTTTACAGGGTTATTGCTAATGTATAAATTGTTTTTATGCTGCTCATTTTATTTTGCACCATATAACATAAAAGTTACCAAGTTTCACTGATCTATACCTTTTATCATCTCTTATGACACCATAATATTCTATTACTTTGAAATACCATAAAATGTTTAGCCATTCACCAAATTGTGGGTATCCTTTTAGCTTCCAATTCTTTGTAACTACAAAAGATTCTTTGTATATACAAAAGAGCTATTCCAATTCTTTGTAATTATGAAAGAGCTATTATAAATATTTTTGTATGTCTTTGTACATTTAGCAATTATACATTTTTGTACATTTCCTTTTCCTTTGATCTCATTGGTTATTGCCTATTATGTGGTTACATCACTGAATTAAAGAGTAGACAGAGTTTAGTTACTTTTTTGGAGTTAATGAAATTTATTGAGCAGAAAAGTGAAATGATCAGATTTATACTTTAAACCAGGGCTGTTCAAAATGTCGCTGTCAGCCACGCCATTGACTGTGAGTTCAATAAATGCTTTAGTAAATGAAGCTGAAATCAAGTTCTCACTAAAATGGCAAATCAAAATATACTGTCTATTGTTTCACTAAAAACGTTTAGAAGTAAGGTTGACATAGATAGAGAGGACTGGAAATAATGAAACCAATCAGGAGGTATTTATTAGTCTAGGCAAAAAGGTTATAAGAATTTGATCTAGGATGGTAGTGATGCGAGAAGAAGAGAATGGAGGAGAGCTGCAGACACCATCCCTGGGCTCCTCTGGTCTGAGGAACTCAGAGTTCATGCCTCCATTACAGCTGAGACCTCTTCCCAGAACAAACAAATGCAGACTACTTCTGCCTCAGGACCAGGTGTGTGAGCAGAAGAACCACCACAGCTGACAATAGGGAGAGAGATGACCTCAGGCCAGGGCAAAGTCCACCACTGATTGAAGGGAAAAGGATTCAGTAGTTCCAACTCTTCCCTTCAAGCAAAGGGAGAAGGCATCAATCAAGGTCACAGACACTCCAGAGAAAGCAACCAACACCTCCTACTGGCCAGCCAGAGAAATTGCACTCAGTGAGTAAAGCCTATAGTGATCCGAAGCCCGGGTGAACCAGCCCCTCCCAGCTCAAGGTCTTAGCAAAATGAAGAAGGTTCAGCAGAAAGGTGGATCCATAGAAAAATTCTTGGAAGGGAAAGACCCTAACTCAGAAAGACCTAGAACCTCTAAGGACAATATGATCTGGTCTTCAGCACAGAAAGACTTCCTTGAAGAAATAAGGAAGGAGCTTAAAAATCAACTGGAAAATGTGGGAGAGACAATTAATACCTTGCAACAAGAAAACAAAACCTTAGAGAGTACAACTGGACAAATACAAAAGGAGAATAAATATCTAAGATCCTCGATTGGACAAATACAAAATGAGAATAAATCTCTCAGATCATCAATTGGACAATCACAAAATGGGCATAAATCTCTCACATCATCAACTGGACAAATACAAAATGAGAATAATTCTCTCAGATCCTCAATTGGGCAGATACAAAAAGAAAATAATTCTCTCAAAACCTCAATTGGTAAAATGGAAAGCTCTTTCAAAAGTAGAATTGACCAATTGGAAAAGGAGTTGCAAAAGATTAATGAAGAAAATTCCTCCCTAAAATAAAGAATGTAGTCTGTAGAAACTAATGACTCCATGAGACAGCAAGAGCCAGTTAAACAAAATCAAAAAACAGAAAAAATAGAAGAAAATGAAAAATATCTCATCAACAAAGTTACTGACCTCTAGAATAGATCGAGGAGGGGCAACCTGAGAATTATAGGAATTCCTGAAAACATTGAAGAGAAAAAAAGCCTGGACTTAATATTACAGGATCTAGTGATGGAAAACTACCCTGATATTATGGAACAGGAGGGCAAAGTAGTTATTGAAAGAATACATCGATCCCCTCCAGAAAAGATCCTAAAATGAAAACACTAAGGAATGTTGTGGCCAAATTCCAGAACTATCAGATAAAAGAGAAAATCCTGCAAGCAACCAGAAAGAAACAATTTAAATATCAAGGAGCCACAGTAAGCATCATGCAGGACCTGGCTGCATCAACATTAAGGGATTGAAGGGCCTGGAACAAGATATTTCAAAGAGCAAGGAAGCTTGGAATGCAGCCAAGAATCTACTATACTGCATAGCTAAGCCTTCTCTTCCAGGGAAAAACATGGACATTTAACGAAATGGAAGAATTCCAGAAATTCCTGGTAAAAAAGACCAGAGCTAAACAGAAAATCTGGACATCAAACAAGAGGTTCAAGAGACACGTGATAAGGTTAAAAGGGGGGGATGGTAAAAGGAAAAAAAAACTGCTATCCAGTAAGTTGAAACTGGCTATATCCCAGCATGGGGTAAAAGATTCTCATAAATTTTGAGAATTGTAACTCTAACAGAGAGAATATAACTAGCCAGAAATGATGGACATTCATGACCTATCCATGAGACTGCTATCTAATGAGATATAACTGGCTTTAACCCCACTTGGGAGAAAGACTCTAATAAATCTCAAGAATTTTAACTCTATTAGATAGAATACACTTAACTAGAAGTGACAGACACTCAGAATTTTCTATGACTTAGAATGATTTAAAAAAGATTACTTCCTTAAAAAGGGGGACAGGAAAGAGACAGGAGGAGGGAGGGGATTGAATGGGGTAAAACTCATTACACTAAGAGGTACGAAAAAACCTATGGTAAAAAGAGGGGAAGAAGGGAGCAGATGAGAAACACCTGAATCTTCTCCTCATCAGACTTGGCTTAAAGTCAAGCTACACATACTCAGTTAACTTATAAAACTCTAACCTTTCAAGTATTTAAAAGGGGAAAAAGGGAGGGGGGAATGGAGAAAGGGAAGGGGAGTGCGGGGAAAAGGGGGAACTAACAAAAGGAAGGGAAGGGAAAATGTAAAAAGGGAAAGGGGGAAGAAAGGGGAGGGGTGATATAGGAGGGAAAACACACTGAAGGGGGTGGTATTCAGAAATAAAATACTGGGGAATATGGATAAAGGGGGAAAAGGGTGAAAAATGTAAACAGACAGAAGAAAGCTCAGAGGGCAAAGAATAAGTAATCATAACTTTGAATGTGAATGGGATGAACTCTCCCTTAAAAATGTAAGCAAATAACAGAGTGGATTAAAAACCAAACTTTTTTGAAGCAGAGAGATACATATAGAGTAAAGGTAAAAAGTTGGAGCAAAATATACCTTGCTTCAGCTGAAGTAAAAAAAGCCGGGGTAGCAATCCTTATCTCAGACAAAGCAGCAGCAAAAATAGACAGCGTTAAAAGAGATAAGGAAGGAAACTTTATACTCCTAAAAAGTACCATAGATAATAAAGTTATTTCAGTACTGAATATATATGCACCCAATGGGACAGCATCCAAATTCTTAGAGGAGAAGCTGAAAGAACTACAGGAAGACATAGACAGCAAAACTCTACTAGTGGGAGACTTCAACCTCCCACTCTCAGATCTAGATAAATTGAATCATAAAATAAACAAGAAAGAAGTTAAGGAAGTAAATAGATTGTTAGAAAAATTAGATATGGGAGAATTATGGAGGAAACTGAATGGGGGTAGAAAGGAATATACCTTTTTCTCTGCAGTACATGGAACTTATACAAAAATTGACGATGTACTAGGACATAAAAACCTAATGATCAACTGCAGAAAGGCAAAAATAGTGAATACATCTTTCTCAGATCACAATGCAATAAAAGTCATATGCAATATTGGGCCAAGGAGATACAGACCCAGAACAAATTGGAAACTGAATAACCTCATTTTAAAAAATGAGTGGATGAAAAAACAAATTATAGAAAGAATTAACCATTTTATCCTAGATAATGATAATAATGAAACAACATACCAAAACCTATGGGATTCATTCAAAGTGACTCTCAGGGGATATAGTATAGCTTTAAATGCTTACATGAATAAAGTGGAGAAAGAGGACATCAATGAAGTAAACATGGAAAAAAAAATAGAGAAAGAACAAATCAAAAATCCCCAATTAAATAGCAAATTAGAAATTCTAATAATTAAAGGAGAAATTAATAAAATCAAATGCAAAAAAGCTATTGAATTAATAAAACCAAAAGCTGGTATTATGAAAAAAAAACAATAAAATTATTAAACCTCTGGTCAACTTGATTAAAAAAAGAAAGAAGAAAACCAAATTGCTAGTATCATAAATGAAAAAGGTGAACTCACCACTAATGAGGAGGAAATTAAAGTAATAATTTGAAATTGTTTTGCCCAACTCTATGCCAATAAATTTGATAATCTGAGTGAAATGGATGAATATTTACAAAAATATAAGTTGCCCAGGTTAAATAAAGAAGAGATTAAATACCTAATCAACCCTATCTCAGAAAAAGAAATTCAACAAGCCATCATTGAACTCCCTAAGAAAAAATCTCCAGGGCCTGATAGATTCACAAGCGAATTCTACCAAACATTTAAGGAACAATTGGCTCCAATTCTATATAAAATCTTTGGAAAAATAGGTAAAGATGGAACTCTGCCTAACTCTTTTTATGAAACCAATATGATGCTATTACCTAAATCAGGAAGAGTTAAAAGAGAAAGAAAATTATACATCTATTTCCCTGATGAATATAGATGCAAAAATCTTAAATAAAATCTTAGACAAACAATTACAACGAGTTATCACTAGGATAATACATTATGATCAAGTAGGATTTATTCCAGGAACGCAGGGTTGGTTCAATATTAGGAAAACTGTTAGTATACTCAATTATATCAACAACAAACCTATCGGAAATCATATGATCATATCAATAGATGCTGAAAAAGATCTTGACAAAATACAGCATCCATTCCTACTAAAAACACTAGAGAGTGTAGGAATAAATGGACTGTTCCTTAGAATAATTAGCAGTATCTATCTGGAACTATCAACAAGCACTATATTCAATGGGGAGAGGCTAGAGGCATTCCCAATAAGATCAGGGGTGAAACAAGGGCGCCCATTATCACCACTACTATTCAATATTGTATTAGAAATGTTAGCTTCAGCAATTAGAGAAGAAAAAGAAATTGAAGGAATTAGAATTGGGAAGAGACAAAACTCTTACTCTTTGCAGATGACATGATGGTCTCCCTAGAGAATCCCAAGAAATCATCCAAAAAACTACTGGAAACAATTAGCAATTTTAGAAAAGTTGTAGGTTATAAAATAAACCCTCATAAATCCACAACTTTTCTATATATGTCTAGCAAGATACAGCAGAAGAACTAGAAAGAGAAATCCCATTCAAAGTACTTTCAGACAATATAAAATACTAGGGAGTCTATTTGCCAAGACAGACTCAGAATCTTTTTGAAAACAATTATAAAACACTTCTCACACAAATTAAATCAGATTTAAATAACTGGGCAAATATCAACTGCTCATGGATAGGGAGAGCTAATATAATAAAAATGACAATTCTACCAAAACTAAACTATCTGTTTAGTGCCCTACCAATCAAAATTCCAAAAAATTAATTTAATGAGTTAGAAAAAATTCTAAGTAAATTCATATGGAGAAATAAAAAGTCAAGAATTGCCAGGAGCTTAATGAAAAAAAGTGCAAAAGAAGGTGGCTTAGCCCTACTTGATCTAAAATTATATTATAAAGCATCAGTCATCAAAACTGTTTGGTATTGGCTAAGAAATAGAGTGGTGGACCAATGGAATAGACTAGGTGTAAAAGCAGGAGATGATTATAGTAATCTGCTGTTTGATAAACCCAAAGAGTCCAGCCATTGGGATAAAAATTCCCTCTTTGATAAAAACTGCTGGGTTAATTGGAAGCTAGTATGGAAGAAACTTAGATTAGACCAACACCTCACACCCTTTACCAAGATGAGATCCAAATGGTTACAGGACTTAGACATAAAAAACAATACTATAAGCAAATTAGAAGATCAAGGACTAGTTTACCTGTCAGATCTATAAAATGGGGAGCAGTTTATGACTAAGGAAGAGTTGGAGAACATCACCTAAAACCAATTAGATGATTTCGATTACATTAAATTAAAAAGCTTTTGTACAGATAAAACCACTGTAACCAAGATCAAAAGAAATGTAGTAAACTGGGAAACAATCTTTACAACTAATGTTTCTGACAAAGGATTCATTTCTAAAATATACAGAGAACTGAGTCATGTTTTTTTAAAAAAAGCCATTCCCCAATTGACAACTGGTCAAAGGATATGCAAAGACAATTTACAGATGAGATCAAAGCAATCCATAGCCATATGAAAAATTGCTCTAAATCATTAATTATTAGAGAAATGAAAATTAAATCTTCTCTAAGGTACTACCTCACACCTCTCAGATTGGCCAATATGACCAGAAAGGATAATGATCATTGCTAGAAGGGTTGTGGGAAATTTGGGACACTAATACATTGTTGCTGGAGCTATGAACTCATCCAGCCTTTCTGGAGAGCAGTCTGGAACTATTCCCAAAGGGCAACAAAAATGTGCATACCCTTTGATCTAGCAATACCACTACTGGGTCTATACCATGAAGAGATGATGAAAAAGGGTAAAAACATCACTTGTACAAAAATATTCATAGCAGCTCTGTTTGTGGTGGCAAAGAATTGGAAATCAAGTAAATGTCCTTCAATTGGGGAATGGCTTAGCAAACTGTGGTATATGTATGTCATGGAACACTATTGTTCTATTAGAAACCAGGAGGGAAGGGATTTCAGGGAAGCATGGAGGGATTTGCATGAACTGATGCTGAGTGAGATGAGCAGAACCAGAAAACCACTGTATACCCTATCAGCAACATAGGAGTGATGATCAACCTTGAAGGACTTGCTCATTCCATCAGTGCAACAATCGGGAACAATTTTGGGTGTCTGCAAAGGAGAGTTCCATCTGTATCCAGATAAGGAGATGGAGTTTGCACAAAGTTCAAGGACTATTCCCTTTAATTTAGAAAAAACAGATATCTTATTGTCTGATCTTGTTACTTCTTAGACTTCTTGTTTTTTCTTTAAGGATATGATTTCTCTCTCATCACACCCAATTTGGATCAAGGTACAACATGGAAACAAAGCAAAGACTGACAGGATGCTTTCCATGGGGGTGGGGGGTGGGGGTGGGGGGAGGGAAGTAAGATGGGGGGGGAAATTGTAAAACTCAAATCTTTAATAAAAATAAATTTAAAAAATAAAACATATGCTACATTACCAGAAAGAAAAAGAGTGGGAATGGAATGTTTTTCTGGATATTTCTTAAAATGTCTACAGGTAAGAGACAAAAGTACCTATTAAAGGCTGGTAAAATTATATCTGGGTCTTTCAAATAAAATCAAAAGAGGTTTACTAAAAAAGCATGCATTCTTCTATACCCACCAAGCTCAATATCATAAAGAGTATCTTCAGTAAAAGAAGTGTGGCAGATGAAATACCTGTAATTTCGAAGGAGACAAGATTAAAAGAATAGAACCAGGATTAAAATTCATTGCCTTAGATGTCCCAAATCCCCAAATTTAGGGAATAAAAGAAGCTGAGGTATCACTATGGGGAAGTAGATTCAACCTTATAAGTATCACTAAGACTTGGTGGGATGAAACAAATCTATAAGAGGAACTCTGCATAGGTATACCTTATTAAGAGGAAATAGGCTAAGTGAAAGTGAATGGGGAAAGGTAGCATTGAATAATAAGATCTATTTGTGTGAAGAAAGTCAAGAACCAAGAGTAGGGGGCAGAGCCAAGATGGTGTCAGGAGAAGTCTCTCTTAGGTGCTCTCTCCAAAATAACTCAAAAACCTTAAAATTATAACTTTTAACTAAATTTGACAGACACAAAAAGCACATAAAGATACAGTAAGGCAACTCTCCAGCCCAAGGTAACCTGGAAAACAGTAGGAAGGCTCTGTTCCATGGGGTTGAAGGGCAGCAGCACAAAGGAGCTTCAGTCTTCTGGGAACACCCCAGGGTACCTGGCAGCAGAAGCATTTTCCTGACCTGCCATCCCAGGGTGCACCAAGCACAACTTGGAAGATCAGCAAGGAGATCTCTGCCAGAGTGAGCACAAAGTGCAGGCCAGCATGGCTCTCCTCATTGTGGCCCTTAGTGCATCCCAGATTCCAAGAAACAGAAGTAAGCCTGCAGAGTCATCCAGCAGGAGCCACCAGGCAGCTGCTCTCTGATTGTTCAGCCCATGGAAGGTAAGGGAGTGAAGGGAGACTGCTGAGGTCTGTCCTCATTCCCTGGGACAGGTCTCTTGGGTCTGTGACCACACTGAGACCCTGGTTGCAGTCTTGGGCACCAGAGTGATGAGTAAGACCTTAAAGGAACTGAGGTCTTTGTGGGGATGTCCCAATAATACTCAAAAGCTCAGGATGTACCCCCCCAAAACTAGGCACAGGATGGGGAAATGAGTAAACAGGAAAAAAAAAAGGAACCTGACCACAGACAATTATTTTAGTCCCGTGGAGGACCAAAATACACACTCTGAAGATGAGAAAGTCCAAGCTTCTGCATCTAAAGACTCCAAGAAAAATAGAAGTTGGGCTCAGGCTATGATAGAACTCAAAAAAAGATTCTGAAAATCAAGTAAGAGAGGTAGAAGAAAAATTGGGAAAAGAAATGAGAGAGAAGCAAGAAAAACATGAAAACAAAATCAGCAGCTTAGCCAAGGAGATCCAACAAAATGTTGAAGAAAATAATATATTAAAAACCAGTTTAGGTCAAATGGATAAAACAGGGGGCAGCTAGGTGGCACAGTGGATAGAGCGCTGGCCCTGGAGTCAGTAGTATCTGAGTTCAAATCTGACCTCAGACACTTAATAATTACCTAGCTCTGTGGCCTTGGGCAAGCCACTTAACCCCATTTGCTTTGCAAAACACTAAAACAATAAATAAAAATAAAAAGTTGTTGAACAGAAGAATGTTTTAAAAAGCAGAATTGGCCAGATAGAAAAGGAGATAAGAGGAAAACAAATCCTTCAGATGTAGAATGGAGCTAAAGGAAGCTGATGACTTTGCAAGAAATCAAGACACAACTCAACACCAAAAGAATGAAAAACTAGAAGAAAATGTGATATATCTCACTGAAAAAACAACTGATCTGGAAAACAGGTCCAAAAAGAGAATTTTAAAATTATTGGGCTACCTGAAAGTCATGGTCAAGAAGAGCTTTGACCTCATTTTTAAAGAATTTCTACAGGAAAATTTCCTTGATATCCTAGAGCAGAGGATAAAATAGAAATTGAGAGAATCCACCGATCTCCCCCAAAAGAGATCTATAAAAACCTCAAGGAATATTATAGCCAAGTTCCAGAACTCCCAAATCAAAGAGAAAATATTACAAGCAATCAGAATGAAACAATTCAAATATTGTGGAGCTAGAGTCAGGATTATCCAGGACGTAGCAGCTTCTACATTAAGGGCTTGTAGAGCTTGGAATACAATATTTCAAAAGGCAAGAGAGCTTGGAATGCAACCGAGAATCAACTACCCAGAAAAACTGAACATCCTCTTCCAGGGGAAAAGATGGACTTTCAATGAGACAGGAGAATTTCAAATGTTCCTGTTGAAACAACCAAACAGAAAGTTTGATCTTCAAGTACAGGATTCAGGTGAAGCATAGAGAGGGTGGATGAGAAGGGTAAATTACAAGGGACTTAAAAATGATGAACTGTGTATATTCCTGGAATGAGCAATTCCATCAAGTTTGTTCATCACCCCCATGTTGCTGTGAGGGTGTACAATGTTTTGCTGGTTCTGATCATCTCACTCAGCATCAGTTCATGCAAATCCCCCTCCTCGGGCTTCCTTGAATTCCCATCCCTCCTAGTTTCTAATAGAACAATAGTGTTCCATGACATATATATACCACAGTTTGTTAAGGCATTCCCCAATTAAAGGACATTTACTTGATTTCCAATTCTTTGCCACCACAAACAGGGCTGCTATGCATATTTTTGTACAAGTGATGTTTTTACCCTTTTTCATCATCTCTTCATGGTATAGACCCAGTAGTGGTATTGCTAGATCAAAGGGTATGCACATTTTTGTTGCCCTTTGGGTATAGTTCCACATTGCTCTCCAGAAAGGTTGAATGAATTCACAGCTCCACCAACAATGTATTAGTGTCCCAGATTTCCCACATCCTTTAGCAACATTGAACATTGTCCTTTCTGGTCATATTTGACCAGTCTGAGAGGTGTGAGGTAGTACCTCAGAGATGCTCTAATTTGCATTTCTCTAATAAGTAATGATTCAGAGAAATTTTTCATATGACTATGGATTGCTTTGCTCTCATCTGTAAATTGCCTTTGCATATACTTTGACCATTTGTCAATTGGGAATGGCTTGTTTTTTTAAAAATTTGACTCAGTTCTCTGTATATTTTAGAAATGAGTTGTCAGAAATACTAGTTGTAAAGATTGTTTCCCAGTTTACTACATTTCTTTTGATCTTTGTTACAGTGGTTTTGTCTGTGCAAAAGGCTTTTAACTTAAAGTAATCAAAATCATCTAGTTTGTTTTTAGTGATGTTCTCCATCTCTTCCTTGATCATAACTTTTGGTCATAACTCTTCCCTTTCCATAGGTCTGAGAGGTAAACTATTCCTTGATCTTCTAGTTTGCTTATAATACTGTTTTTTTAATGTCTAAATCCTGTATCCATCTGAATCTTATCTTAGTATAGGATGTGAAGTGTTGGTCTAATCTAAGTATCTTCCATAGTGACTTCCAATTTTCTCAGCAGTTATTATTGAAGACAGAGGTTTTTACCCCAAAAAGCTGGACTCTGGATTTATCAAACAGCCTGCTATTGCACCTAGTTTATACCACTCTGTTTCTTAGCCAATACCACAATTTTGATGACTGATGCTTTATAATATAATTTTAGATGTAGTAGGGGTAAGCCTCCTTCTTTTGCACTTTTTTCATTGAATCCCTGGAAATTCTTGACTTTTTTTTCTCCATATGAATTTATTTACAACTTTTTCTAATTCATTAAAGTAATTTTTTGGAACTTTGATTGGTAGGGCACTAAGCAGGTAATTTAGTTTTGGTAGAATTGTCATTTTTATTATATTAGCTCTACCTAGCCATAAGCAGTTGATGTTTTCCCAGTTATTTAAATTTGATTTTATTTCTGTGAGACATGTTTTGTAATTGTTTTCAGAAAGTTTCTGAGTCTGCCTTAGCAAATAGACTCCCAGGTATTTTATTTTGTCTGAGGTTACTTTGAATGGGATTTCTCTTCCTAGCTCTTCCTGCTGTATCTTGCTAGTCATATGTAGAAAAGTTGAGAATTTCTGAGGGTTTATTTTATATCTTACAACTTTGCTAAAATTGCTAATTGTTTTCAGTAGTTTTTTGTTTGGGATTCTCTAGGTATATCATCATGTCATCTGCAAAGAGTGAGGGTTTTGTCTCTTCCTTCCCAATTCTAATTCCTTCAATTTCTTTTTCTTCCCTTATAGCTGAAGCTAACATTTTTAATATGATGTTGAATAGTAATGGTGATAATGGGCATCCTTTTGTTCACCCTGATCTCATTGGGAATGTCTCTAGCCTGTCCCCATTGCATATAATGTCTATTGATTGTTTCAGATAGATACTGCTTATTATTCTAAAGAACAAACAATTTATTCCTACACTTTCTAGTGTTTTTAGTAGGAATAGGTGCTGTATTTTATCAAAAAGATTTTTTCAGCATATATTGATATAATCATATAATTTCTGATAGGTTTCTTATTGATATAATTAATTATACTAAGTTTTCCTAATATTGAACCAACTCTGCATTCCTGGGATAAACCCTACTTGATCATCATGTATTATCCTAGTGTTGACTTGTTGTAATTGTTTTGCTAAGATCTTATTTTAAGATTTTTTGCATCTATAATCATCAGGGAGATGGGTCTATAATTTTCTTTCTCTGATTTAGGTGTCAGCACCATATTATTGTCACATAAAGAGTTAGGTAGAGTTCCATCTTCACCTATTTTTCCAAAGAATTTATATAGAATTGGAGCCAATTGTTGCTTAAATGTTTGATAGAATCCACTTGTGAATCCATCTGACCTTGGAGATTTTTTCTTAGGGAGTTCAATGATGACTTGCTGAATTTATTTGTTCTGAAATAGGGTTATTTAGATATTTAATCTCCTCTTCATTTAACCTGGGATATTTTTGCAAATTTCAAATTGTCAGATTTCAGATTGTCAAATTTATTAGCATGGAATTGGTCAAAATAATTCCCAAATTGTTACTTGAATTTCCTCCTCATTGGTGGTGAGTTCACCTTTTTTCATTTATGACACTAGCAATTTGTTTTTTTTAATCAAATTGACCAGTGGTCTGTCAATTTAATTGGTTTTTTCATAAAACCAACTCTTGCTTTTATTTATTAATTCAATAGATTTTTGCTTTCAATTTTATTAATGTCTCCTTTAATTTCTAGAATTTCTAATTTGTTATTTAATTGGGGGTTTTTAATTTGTTCTTTCTATTTTTTTAGTTGCATATTTAGTTCATTGATTTTCTCTTTCTGCTAATTTATTCATGTAAGCATTTAAAGATTAATATATCCCCTGACAGCCGCTTTGAGTGAATCCCATAGGTTTTGGTATGTTGTTTCATTATTGTCATTATCTAGGATGAAATAATTCTTTCTATAATTTGTTGATTGATCCACTCATTTTTTAAAATGAGGCTGTTTAGTTTCCAATTAGTTTTGGGTCTATATCTTCCTGGCCCAATATTGCATGACTTTTATTGAATTATGATGTAAGAAAAATTTATTTACTATCTCTGCCTTTCTGCAATTGATCATTAGGGGTTTTTTTAGGCTTTTGCAAGGCAAATGGGGTTAAGTGGCTTGCCCAAGGCCACACAGCTAGGTAATTGTTAAGTGTCTGTGATCGGATTTGAACCCAGGTACTCCTGACTCCAAGGCCGGTGCTTTATCCACTATGCCACCTAGCCGCCACGATCATTGGGTTTTTATGCCCTAGTACATGGTCAATTTTTTGTCTAAGTGCCATGTACTGTTGAAAAAAAAGTATTATTTCTTTCTAACCCCATTCAATTTCCTCCATAAGTCTACCATATCTAGGTTTTCTAACAAACTATTTACCTCCTTAACTTCTTTCTTGTTTATTTTATGATTAGATTTATCTAAATCTGAGTGTGGGATATTGAAATCTCCTACTAGAAGAGTTTTGCTATCTATGTCTTCCTGTAGTTCTTTCAGCTTCTCTAAGAATTTGGATGCCATCCCATTGGGGCCATACATATTCAGCATTGAAATCACTTGTTGTCTATGATACCTTTTAGGAAGATATAGTTTCCTTGTCTCTTCTAATGCTATCTACTTTTGCAGCTGCTTTGTCTGAGATAAGAATCGCTACTCCTGCTTTTTTCACTTCAGCTGAAGCAAGATATATTTTCCTCTAACCTTTTACCTTTACTCTATATGCATCTCTCTGCTTCAAATGAGTTTCTTGTAAGCAGCATAGGATTCTTGTTTTAATCCAGTCTGCTATTAGCTTACCTTTTAAGAGAGAGTTCATCCCATTCACATTGGAAGTTATTAGTGACTCTTTATTGCCCTCCATGCTATCTTCCCTGTTTGTATTTTTCCTTTTCCCTCCCTTTTATCTGTATTCCCCAGTATTTTGTTTTTGAATACCACTCCCTTCAGTGTTTGCCCTCCTATATCCACCCCCCTCCCCTTTCTTTCCCCTTTCCTTTTCCCTTCCCTTCCTTCTGTTAGTTTCCCTTTTTCTCCCTCACCCTGACTCCATCCCCCACTCCCCTTTTCCCCTTTAAATACTTGAAACCTAAAATGTCTCTTAAGTTAACTGTGTGTGTGTGTGTGTGTGTGTGTGTGTGTGTGTGTGTGTGCGTGTGTGTGTAAGGTAACTTTAAGCCAAGTCTGATGAGAGGAAGATTCAGGTGTTTCTCATCTGCTCCCTTCTTCCCCTCTATTACAATAGGTCTTTTGTACCTCTTTATGTAATGAGATTTACCTCATTCAATCCCCTCCATCCTCCTGTCTCCTTGCTGATCCCCTTCTTAGGGAGGTAGTGTTTTTTTAAATCATTCTAAGTCATAGAAAGCCATGAGTATCCATCATTTCTGGCTAAGTATTTTCTCTCCAATAGTTATAATTCTCGAGTTATTAGAGCTTTTCTCCCAAGTAGGGATATAGCCAATTTCTTCCCACTGGATAGTAGTCTCATGGATAAGTCATGAGTGTCCCTCACTTCTGGCTAAGTATATTCTCTCTCATAGTTACAATTCTCAAGAGTTATGAGAATCTTTTCCTCATGCTGGGATATAGCCAGTTTCATCTTATTGGATAGCAGTTTTTTTCTTTACCTTTTTTTTTTTTGCCTTTTCATGTGTCTCTTGAGCCTCCTGTTTGATGTCCAAATTTTCTATTTAGTTCTGGTCTTTTCATCAGGAATTGTTGGAAGTCTCCCATTTCGTTAAATGACCATCTTTTCCCCTGGAAGAGAAGACTCAGTTTTGCCAGATAGTGGATTCTTGGCTGCATTCCATGTCCCTTTGTTCTTCAGAATATCTCATTCAGGCCTTTCAATCCCTTAATGTTGATACAGCCAGGTCCTGTGTGACCCTTACTGTTGCTCCTTGGTATTTAAATTGTTTCTTTCTGGCTGATTGCAGGATTTTCTCTTTTATCTGATAGTTCTGGAATTTAGCCACAACATTCTTTGGTGTTTTCATTTTGCGATCTCTTTCCAAAGGGGATCAATATATTCTTTCAATAACAATTTTGCCTTCTGGTTCCATGATATCAAGGCAATTTTCCATCACTAAATGTAATATTAAGTCCAGGCTTTTTTTTCTCTTCAATGTTTTCAGGAAGGCCTATAATTCTCAGGTTGTCCTTCCTCAATCTATTCTCAAGGTCAGTGGTTTTGCTGATGTGGTATTTTACATTTTCTTCTATTTTTTGATGTTTTGGTTTTGTTCAACAGACATTTGCTGTCTCGTGAAGTCATTAGTTTCCACAGACTCCATTCTTTTTTTTAGGGAATTTTCTTCATTTACCTTTTGCAACTCCTTTTCCAATTGGTCAATTATATTTTTGTAAGTTTTCCATTTGACCAATTGAGGTTTTGAGAGAATTGTTTTCTTGTTGCAGTGTTTTCTCTTCCAAATTTTCCAATTGATTTTTAAACTTCCTTATTTCTTCAAGGAAGAAATGTGCTGGAGAGCAGGTCATATTCTCCTCAGAGGTTCTAGGTCTCTCTGAGTTAGTGTCTTTTCCTTCCAAGAATTTTTCTATGGATCCTCCTTTGTGCTGGCCTTTCTTCACTATCCTAAGACCTTGTGTTGGGGAGAGGCTGGTTCACAGAGGTTTGGTGTTGGGATCTCTAGAGGCTTTACTCACTGAGTGTAGTATCTCCAGCTGGTCAGTAGGGGGTGATGGTTGCTTTCTCTGGAGTGTCTGTGACCTTGATTGAGGCCCTCTCCCTTGGCCTGGAGGGAGTGGTTAAAGCTATTGAATACTTTTATCTTTGACCAATAGTGGTCATAACTCTCCCTCTTCACAGTTGAGATGGTTCTGCTGCTCAGCCTTAGCCTGGGGAGGAAGGTGAGCTGTAATTGTTTATTCTGGGAAGAGACTTCAGTTCAAATTAAAGTACTGACTCTGAGTTCCTCCTGACCAGAGGAGCCTAGGGATTGATGTCTACAACTCTCCCACCCTGGAACTCTTCCTCCAGCCCTGCCCACAAGCTCCAAATGGTTAGCACCACAACCAATGCCTCTGCTCCCTAGTTGGCCCAAGGCCCTATGGCCAACCAGTCTGTAGCCCTGCTCCTGATCAAGCCAGTCTGATTCTCAGTCCCTCAGGCTCCCGGGCTCATGCCCTACCTCTAATCAGGCTAATCTAAGGTTTATCTGGGCTCCCAGGCTCTCACCTGTGCTCTTGGTAGAGTCCACCCTCTGCACCTGGACTCACCCAAATCAGGGAAGACAAATCCTGAGGTAGATGTTCTTTCTCCTGGCTTTTCTTTCTGGGTTTTATAGATCCGAGTTCTGTTAAGAGGTTTGTTTCATATTGTTTATGAGATTTTAGCACTGTGTCTGTCTTCTCTCTGCCATCTTGACTAGAAGTCCTTCCTTCTTTAAATTTTTTCAAGTTACACGTAAAAAAAATTAGCATTAGCTGTTTTGGGTTTTTTTTAGGTTTTTGCAAGGCAAATGGGGTTAAGTGGCTTGCCGAAGGCCACACAGCTAGGTAATTATTAAGTGTCTGAGGTCAGATTTGAACTTAGGTCCTTCTGACACCAGGGCCAGTGCTCTATACTTTGCCACTTAGCCACCCAGCTGTTTTTTTTAATTTAAGTTTCAAATTCTCTTTTCTTCCCCTACCCCTTTTATTGAGAAGGCAAGTAATTTGATAATGGTTATACATGTGGAAAACATATTTACATATTAACCATATTATAAAAAACACAAGTCAAAAGAAAAGAAAATGAAAAAAAGTTTTCAAAAAAATGTTTCTGTCTGCATTCAGACTTCATCAGCTCCTTCTCAGGATATGGATAACATTTTTCTCCATGAGTCCTTTGGAATTGTCTTAGGACATTGTATTGTTCAGAATAGCCAAATCATTCACAGTTGACCATCCTTAAACTATTGCTGATTTTGTGTATAATATTCTTCTGACTCTGGTCACTTCATTCTGTGTCAATTCATGTTAAGTCTTTTGAGGTTTTTTTTTTTCCTGAGAGCATCTGCTCATCATTTCTTATAGCACAATAGTATTCCATCACAGTTTGTTCAATAACTCAACTGGTGGGCATCTCATCAATTTCCAGGTCTTTTCTACCACAAAAATAGCTACTATAGTTTTTCTTTGGGATATTGACCTGGTGATGTTATTGCTGGGTCAGAGTTTTAAACCATAGTTCCAGATCATTCTCCAGAATGGTTGGGTCAGTTCACAACTTCACCATCAATGTATTAGTGTCCCAGTTTTCCCATATCCCCTTTTCTGTCAAATTTTTCAATTTCCTTTGATATTTGTCATTTTTCTTTACTATCACATTACCCAATCTGATAGAAGTGGGGTAGTATCTCAGAGGTGTTTTTCTAATCAATGGTACATTTCTCTAATCAGTAGTGACTGAATGATTTCATGTCTATAACTTTGTTTTATCTGAAAACTGCCTATTCATATCCTCTATCAAGTAGGGAATTTGTATTCTTATAAAGTTAACTCAGTTCTGTCTGCATGTATGTGTGTGTGTGTGTATATATATATATATATATATATATATATATATACATAATATATATGTAAAAATTTTCCCATTTTGTTTTTCTTGATCTAGACTGCTTTAGTTTTGTTTGGGCAAAATCTTTTTTAATGTAATCAAAATTATCCATTTTACACTTCATGTTATTTGATCAAAAATTCCTCATCCATAGATCTGACTATTCCAAGTTTTCCTTATTTGCTCATATCACCCGTTATATTTAAATCATGTACCCATTTTGATCTTATCTTGAAATAGAGTGTGAGGTGCTGGTCTATGCCTAGTTTCCACTCAACTTGCTTTCCAATTTTCTCAGTTTTTGCCATATAGTGAATTCTTGTCCAAAAGTTTGGATCCTTATGATTGTCAAACACTTAATTACCACAGTGGTTTACTACTGTGTATTGTGTGCCTAATCTCTTCCACTGATACATTCATTTAATTTCCTAATGTCTTTTTGCATTTTATTGGACTGTTTAATCTATTCACATTTAAAGTTTAAAAAAATTAGGTTTAGATTTTTGTCCTTTTTTTGTTTTTCCTAATTGGGATCCCCCCACCATCTACCCCTTGTTTCCTGTAAAGCTAGTCCTCTGTCTTTTCAGTAATTTTTGCTTAATCTATTTAATCTACTAAAGCAATGTTTGACAGCTAGTCAGTACAGCCAGACCTGAAGTCAGGAAGATCTAAGTTCAAATCTGGCCTCAGACATTGTGTTAGCCTGTTTAAATCATCAGTAAAATGGTATAATAGCAACCATCTGTCAGGGTTGTTGTGATGATCAATTGTAAGGTATTTAGCATAGTATTTGACATGTGTTAAGCACTAATAATAGCTATTATCATTATTAAGCTGGCTGTCTTCTCTCATAATGGAGAATTTTTTCACCAGCATCTTATGAAAAATGACTTATCCCCCCCCCCCTTCTGTTGGGTCTAGTGGGACCCCATCAACAGGCTGGCATCCTTTGCTCATTTCTTTTTCCTCAGTTCTCTCTGGTTGGGCAGTTAAAGCACAATGTGTTGCCACAGGACTGTTGCAAGCAGAACAACCTTCTGGCTTCTCCAGAACTGGAGCGGGGGGTTGGGGGATGTGGGGAAGACAAGGAAAAGGCAGGCTATAGTTCTACTGCAAGCCTAGGGGTCAGGTTGTACAGTCCTGCAAGAACATGGTGATTGGTGAGGGACAGGGGTAATGAATAAGCACATTAGGAATTAGCCTTATTGTTAATACATCGGATTATTAGGTTTATTGATGTCTTAGAACAGCTTAAATTATTTTTGGGGGGTGTATAATATAATTCCTTTTTTTGGAAAGTTTTGAAAGGTCCTGAGGATGAGAGAGTCTATTCCTCTATATTGTTGGTCACCTGACCCAGAATTATTAATAGATTAGTGGGATATTTAAGAATATTTGCAGGCAGGCGTCATTAAATGGACAGAAGAAAATAAAGGGGGTGGAAGGGGATGAGTATGGTGACAAGGTGTCAGATAGAAGTAGGATAAAGGAACTGGTCACCTCTTCACTAGAAATGGGAGGAAAAGAGAGAATATGGAGGTGAGGAAAAACTTTAAAGTCTTTTTGAGATGTAACACAGGGAAGAGGAGGCTCAAGGATGAGTGGCCACTGTTCTTTCAGTAAAGTATGAGGATACTTATATATTATAAACATACTACAATATCATATATATGTGTACATGCATATTGGGAATAAGCAAGAAAGATTGATGATATTTTTGATTCTTGTATAGACCCTTTAAGAAAACAGAAAGAACAAATATATCTACCACCTCAAAGAACTCACAACGTATTAGAAGATATGATACGATATTAAAACATAATAAAAAAATAAAAATGTTATTATGTGTATAACAGTAAAAAATGTTAAAATCATTTTGAAGAGGAAGAATTTAACAGAGGTAGTTTTTTAACAACCAATAATTTATTCCTTAAACAATTTACACAATTAAAAGAAAAAGAGATACTAAATCTGATATCATTAGAATATAATTCTATTAGTCTTTCATTTCTAGAATATGCAAGAAATAACTGTTTAACTGTTATCAGAAAATTCTCTAGAACAGTGGAGTCAGAATCAAATACAGTAGGGATTATAAATGAAAAGGATCTTTGTGAGCTATATACAGACTTAATAGTTTTTGTTATTTTTTTTTAGTTTTTGCAAGGCAGTGGGGTTAAGTGGCTTGCCCAAGGACACACAGCTAGGTAATTATTAAATGTCTGAGGCTGGATTTGAACTCAGGTACTTTTGACTCCAGGGCCAGTGCTCTATCCACTGCACCACCTAGCCACCCCCAGATTTAATGTTTTAAATGTGAGTTAATTTTTATTATATTTCTATTTGTTTTATTAAATATTTTAATCTGATTTGGGCCTCACTTGAGTGTTGTAGGTTGTGGTCCATGGACACCATGCTTGATACTTCTGTTCTAGAAAATTGGTTCTTGATTTTAACAATATTTAGGAAGCACAAACTATCATAAACAGTTGTTTTAAACTGTTTTAAGTAGTCTTTTAAAAATTTCTACAAAATTCATCTTTGGTTGCATAATAAAAGTATTTTGCTTTTCTGCAAAAGATCTTAGAAGTCTACAGGCACTAGCTAATTCTCACATGTGAAAAGTGGTATATGACTTTTACAGAGGAAAAAAAGGGCAAAGTGATTTTTTTTTGTTGTACCATAAAAGCCTGTTAGTGATATAAGTTGAAAAGGGAAATACTTTAATCATTTAGTTTAGAGAATGCTTTCATCCTGTAAATAAAAACTAGTTGGTTATGACACTACAAGGAACAAATGAGCAAGGGGCAGCTAGGGCACAGTGGAGCACTGGCCCTGGAGTCAGGAGTACCTGAGTTCAAATCCAGCCTCAGACACTTAATAATTACCTAGCTATGTGGCCTTGGGTAAGCCACATAACCCCATTGCCCTTGCAAAAAAAAAAAAAAGAAACAAATGAGTAAGACTTAAAAGCAGAGGTTCACAAACTTTCTCAGTTCATCAGTAATTTTTTTCACAGTGTCCACAGGCAAAAGAAACAAGAACAAATGCCCTCAATCCCCATAACAGTTCCATTTATTAAGAAGTTAAGTTGAAAATTTAAAATATCCTGATGACCCTAAAGGTTGACCATTGGCACCCTTTGGTGCCTTGATACACAATTTGGGAACTGCAAACAGCCTTCTAAAGGCTATAAATTACATTTTCTGATTATTTTCCTGCTAAACACATCTATGTTTCTTTATTATTAAATCTGAAAAATGTTCATTTAAAATCAGTTTATTGATTTTGCTGTTCAACAGTAAAAAGGCTGGAAGGAACTTTTAATGTATCATCTTATCAGGTTCATTATTTTGAACAAGCATAGTAATATATAACCTTCCCAGACAAGAGATTTTCCACAAAAGCCGAACCAGAAAATGAAGTATTTCTGCATTATGTGAAATAAAGGAAATGAAAACAAATAGAAACTAAGCTTCTTATAGATCTAACACTTATCTGAAACAAAACTAACATATATACAAAACATATATAAATATATAAACACAAACATATCTGAAGTCCAAAAATATATTAATATTTTGACTAAGATCAAAATAGTTTTTACAAAAGTTTCAAAATTCTTGAAACTCTAGCAACCATAAGGAATTATTACTATTGTGTTTGATCAATCTATTTTCTTGTCATTTATGAAAGCATAAATAGCTAAGTATTAAAGACATAGCAGTGGTTAACAGCAAGGAAAGCTGTACAAATATTATAAAAAGTCCATTTTCATTAAAAAGAATTTACCTATCATACAGTTATAAACAAAATATATTTTCAAAATGCCTTTTCAATAATTTATTTGTGAAATTGATATATTTAAGAAATAAATCAAAATCAATTAAGAAATAAATCTTTTCTATTTATAAAAAAAATAAATCCTTTGAAGAATATTTCAGGCTGGTATTTGCACTAGTACTTTTTATAGATGAAATGGTAAAATAAATAAAGTCAAGAAAAAAGGCTAATTAGTTTAAAACAAAAGTACAAAAACGTAAGTAAAATTTATAATATATGTGCTAATCAAATAAGCTTTCTTCAAAGATAACTTAAATACATTTTGCTTCAAGTGTTCAGCATTATCCTGAAAAGTGATAGAAATGATCCCTATAGTAAGGAATCTATGAAAGACATCTTCTGAGATGTTTTCTGACTGGGAAAAGTTTGGGATTAATTTGCTTCTGCCTTAAATTCAGAGACTATTTTAGAAGGTATATAAAGAAACACAAATGAGAAATCAAATTTAATAAAAATTTACCCTAGTCAACTTACAATCTACTTTGAACTTTATATGTGCTCAAAATATACACTAATCCCTCTACAGCAACTGAAATGTATCCATGCCTGTGCAAGTATACAGATACAGGTAAACTGAAGAAGAAATCCAATGAATTTTCTGGGATGTAGTTTAGTTCATTAACAAATATCATATCTTCCTCTACCACAATTTGTTTTTTTAAATTTTTACCATTTTTTTTGCCTAGTCATATTAGTCCTATTTCACAAACCACAAAATATATATATATATATATATGTTAGTCCTGTCCTTTTTTAAAAAAAGTCTAAAATATATTTTATTACTATTAAAATACTCTGAATTTATTTTAATTTTCAAAAGATAAAAATATATTATCTATTCTATATCACTCACACAGAAAGGTATCAGTTCTTACCATAAGAACATGGTTTAGTTGATCTATGGATATAAGTTCTAATTCTTCTCTCAAAAATTCAAAACTACCTAATTACCTGACAGTCAAATTAAACATTTACTTTCTAAAGAATATTTAAGACTTTTATAAAAATTAGCTTTGCTAAATTTCAACTAGTAGAAAAAATTGATGGTATTGTTACAACTGAAATAAATTATGTTAACATTCAATAGAAATTTATCACAGATATAAATAGCAAGTTATAAAGATCTAATGAATGACATATTATGGCCTCAAATACTTTCTTGAAAATAAGGTATTTCATTCGGTTAGAAATAAAATCCAAATTTACACTTAAAGTAGGGCTTTTTTTTTTAGTGGAGTGAAAAATCCACTAATAATTCTAATTAGATACTTTAAAATCAACTTTTTCTTAAAAGTTTCTGGTTAAAAAACAAATCTATCCACTTAAAACTTTAATGTATTAATTTAAAATGGATATAATTTAATAGTATACTAGAGACAAAATAGAAAATATACTCAAGTTCAAATAAACATTTCAGAAATCACTCTGGACAAAGAAGTCTTAGCTTTCATTTCCATGATTTTTCCTGGAAAAATCAAGTGACTCAAACTTAACTAAAATAGTTACAAAAAAAATATTCTTCTAAACATTCATTCTATTAAGACTGTTAAGCCACTTGACTCACAACAAATTAGGGCTGAGGGTTTAATGCACTATATGCAATCATAATTCTAGCAAAATTATGGTCACTGCTTCCAGAAAGTGTCACCCTCCTCAACTTCAGGAAACTTAAAAGGAAACTTTAGCTCTATACAAACTTTGAGCTCCTTCCAAGAATCAGAAAGCATTTTGAACTACAGCTCCTTGGTTATCAGAAACATGGTATACCTCTCCAACTATGGTACCAGAGAGCTTCTGCAACCTTCATTTCAAACCAATTCTCATTTTAGCTACTTTGTCATTCTTCTTCTGAAATCACATTTTATTTTCTCATGACATTATACCCTACCTGAATTTAAAAAAATTAAGCAAACCATTGTAGAGTTGTAGAATGTCCAGTATTTCTCTTTTATGATGCAACTTATACTTACAAAGAATCTGTTTCTTTACCTTATTTTCTGAGATCCTGCACTGCCAATGCACTGACATGTTTCAAAAATTACACCCTGAGACACAAACATAAGGAGACATAAGCAAGATGGCTGAAACAATGGTCCATTGAGCCAATGGTATCTCAAATGGCTTCATTCCTGAAGGGTTTTATGAAGGATTTTTCTCATTCATTGATGTGTTCTTATGGAATCCCTTAGTAGCCTTTTTATGGTCATGTCGAAGACTTCGGATTGTACTATTGATGGCAGCTACACAGGCTTTCCAATCATATCCAGTTTCAGTTAGGTCATAAGATGGATAGTTCTCTTGGAGAAAGTCTAATGGAAAAATCCAAACATACCACAAGTTACTTGCAATACTGAAGAATAATGTGAAATAAGTTTGTGGTTCATTCATACTTTAGTAACTATTAATAATGTCCACAATGTAACACCAATCAGTTTCAATTACAATTATCCAGATATGACTACATCAAAATCTTTTTAGACAAACCACTTGTCAACATTTAAATGGCAAAGCACACCTGAATAATATCCTGGTGACACAAACTTGTGAAAGTTTATTATCAAAGAAGAACACAAAAATGTTATTTCATAAATACGGTTTTAGAGTGAAGATCTAAAGAACTGAGACAAGAAACTATCACTAATTTTTAGAAGAATTAACAAAAATGAGCTAAAAATCAATCAATCTTATCTGCTTAGTAACTTCAACTGGTTAGATAGCTGTTACTGGGATCAACACAAGAAACTTGTTCTCCAATGTGGGTCAGTCAGTTGTACTTAATTTCATGGCTATACTAACAGCCAAGGATTTGGTCATAAGAATGATTGTATTTAAAACATTTGCTTTACTAATGATATATACAATGTCAGTTTTTAATACAAAGGACGTGTATTTGGTAGGTTTAGAACTGTATGCAATGCCTTTGTTTTGTTTTAATCTCTGTGTTATTGTAGCTTCAATACAAATTAAAATTAAAAATTCCAGTACTTGGTCAGGTCCCCAGGAGGTCTAAATGCTCTATTAATAGTGGGAATGCAATTTTATTTTCTGATACCAACTTTAAAAGTGAAGGACCTTAGTTATTTGTGCTTTTGTCACTTATAAATTTGGGTTTCTGGGAAATTCTAAGTCTTCGGATAACAAGTTCTACATGCTTATTACCAGTTAGGTGAAGTCATACTTACAAGATCTAAAGCTAGGAAAAGACCAACTAGTTCAACCCCCACATTTTACAGATGACTGTGCCTAAGGGAGGTCAAGAGATTTCCTTTTATTTGTTATAAACTTATCTCACTCAGATTTCAAATGGTACTCCTCCTCCATTGTTCTCTGATATTTCAGGATTCAGTCATGTCTGTATTTGCCATTTTCATACCAATTGTGATTTTATAGATTTAGCCAAAAAAGGCAAATTATTTCCTTTTCCCTAAGCTATAACAAGATATTCGCTCTTTCCATAGTCATCTAATATATACTCATAGTTCAGTGTTAGTACTTTTAACCCACTTGCTTAGGAATTGACAGAGGCAACAGCCTGCCATCTAGTGTTAAAAAAAGGAATACAGTTTGTTTTAGGAAAAGTAATAGTAATGAGTTTTTTTAATGCATTTTACTCATTCAACAATCCTGTGTATTAGTTCTAACTCCTAGGAAAAGGACATAGAATAATCAATAAAATTCAGTCATCCTCTCACAGAGTTTAACAAATAATAGGGGCACATGTCACACAGAAAAAATGACTAGAATAGAAAACAATACACGAAGAATGCACAAGAGGTATAAAACACAGCATGAAGTCCAAGGCACTGCACTGTGGGAGTTCATAGAAGGTTTTGTGGAGCATGTGGCATTGATCTAGGTCTTAAAAGGGAAAAAAGATTTTGTTGGATTTTTTTTTTGGCTAAGCAATGGGGTTAAGTGACTTGCAGAAGTCACGCATCTAGGTTTAATTATTATCTGAGGCTGGATCTGAACTCAGGTCCTCCTGACTCCAGGGCCAGTGCTCTATCCACTGTACCACCTAGCTGCCCTGGAGGAAAGATTTTAAAAGGGAGAAGAGCTAAGGATAGAAAGTATTCTAAACATTGAAGAACACCATGAACACAAATAAGGCTGGGGTATGTAGGTGGGAGAATAAGCCATCTAAACTGGAAAAGTAGGCTGAAGCTATATTGTGAAAGTTTTTCATACCAAGTTCCAGAACAAATTTAAGGACTTTAGATTCCCCTCTAAGACTCTTTCTTATAATAAGGAAAATTAATCTTGCAATGAGGTATAGGTGACCAAAAAGAATGAAAGTAGTTAGTCCAAAATTAAAAGTCTATTATCCAGACAATAGTCCAGAAAGGTGGGACTTGTACCGTGGTAGAACTAGGAAAAAGAAATAGATACAGTATATCCTGTGGAAATAGAATGAACAAATCCTGATCTCTAACTAAATGATTCCTTTTGTCTACCTCAACCCTTATAATCCAATCTAGGTATCACTAATAGAAATAGTGATGTCAGAAGGAAGAGAAAGGTTGGTTAAAAAGATTAGGTTGAGAATCATTTTAGATATGTTGAGTTTGAGGTGTCCATGAAGCTATAAAGTGAATAGTTGGGAGATACTGATCTGGTGTCTTCAAAAAAAAGTTGAATGCCAGTACATATTTGGAAATCAATTATGAATGTGCCATAGTTTAAAACAAAGAGAACTTTATTTCCTCTCTTGGCCAGTGTCAAGACTTGACAAGTAAGCTGAGGAAAGAGTCTTGATAAACAATAACTAAAGTATTAAGAAAACAAAAGGTATGACAATATGGAATCCCAGAAGCTAAAGGAGGAAAGTGTAATTGGAAGGAAATGGTCAATAGAATCAAATACTATATAGGAAAATTAAAAAGGCTTAATTTTGAGACATGCCATTGGATTTGATTATGATATTACAACTGATCTTTGAGAAAGCAATTTCATAAAAATGGTGGACAGAAAAGTGCAATGTAGATAAGTGGGTGGTAAATCAAAGCACAGGATAATTTATTGAAGATCTGTGTAGGTGAAAAGGAAGAAAGAGATAAAGGGTATAAATATATGAATGGAATAAAAGGGTCAAGGCAAGGATTTATAAGAACTGATAAACTTGAGTGCCAATGAATTAAGAAAGTCAAACTTATCAAGGGTAAGAATAAAATAGTTTCCCTTCCTGCTCCCCACCCCCAGACTAAAGGGATTATAAAAGTTTTTAAATTACCCTTTAAAGAAGAAATTTAAAATTATTTTAGAAGATATAATAGTATGTCTAAAAAACCCAATGATCTCAACTGCTCAAAAACAGGAGTTAAGAAAAAGTCAAAAATCATTTATATTCTTAACAATAAATTTGTAAAAAGAAATCCCATTTAAAGTAACAAATTAAATATTTGGGAATTAACTTTAATTATGACACACCTTGACTTTTATAAATACATAAAACTTGGATCAATATTAAAGATTGTAATTAGAGAAAGTATACTCAATATAGATATATAATACTACTCTAGTGAAAAGGACAATATTCTACAAATCAATTGATCATAATTTAAAAACTCAAAATACACCTTTATAAAACTGGAGTGAATAAAAAAGAAAATTCAAACAGCTATGACTTTTAACAGAAATTTTAGAAACAAAGCTGTTTCAGCTGAGAATGTCCTCTTGGATTGTAAAACACACTGCAAAACAGTTATTACCTAAACTATCACATACTGAACAAAAAAATAGAACAACAGAAGGGAGATAACTGAAATAGTCAATGTTTGATAATGCTGCTTTTTCAACATAGTATACATTTCATGTATTATAAGATACTGAGGTCTTTGTTATCAGGAGAGGTAGCATAGCATAATGGATAAAAAGATGCCCTCAGAATGAGAAAAACCTGGATTCAAGTCCTACCTCAGTCACATACTGGCTGTGTGACCAGGCAATTTACTAAGACTAGATCAGCTGGGCCTTGGGTAAACTCAAAAAGTAGAAGATGTCATCAGTTTCTCATCATCTTCCTTTCTTTCACTCTCTTCTTCTACCCATCACCATGCTAATGCTTCCTACTGGTTGACTAAAGGTTCTCCTCTTCCCACCAATAAAGCAAACCATCCAAACATTAATTCTGTCAAAATGCATCAAATTATCCCCATTAAAATTCCCATTTTTTAAGGTAGGTATTAAAAAGAAAGCAATGACTGTGTTTCTAGTAATGAATTCCCAAGTTTACAGAATATTACAGTGGAAAGATATGAGATCTAGAGTCAAATAACCTGGAAAAGAATCCCAATTCTACTGTGCACTATCTAAGAAGTTGGACTAGAACAACCCTTAAATTCTTCATTACTAATTGATAAAAGCGTTGCCTTAGGGTATCTCCATTGAAAATATGGTCTGATTATCAATCTTAAAAGAATCTTTAATTGGTAGGATGGCAAGACATTTCTAGTAGGGAGGCCTTTCTGCCCTCTTACATCAGAAAACCCTTCCTCCTTTGCCTAGAGCACTATAGTCAACAACTTGGCACTGTATTTCTGAGAGGTTGCAGATGCCTGCCCTAAAGTAATACAATTTAGCCTTTAATGATTTAAACCACATGGTCTGTAACAATTATTATTTTCGTAATTCCTTTCATTTAAAAGGGCAATAATATTGTTATCATTTCTAAATCACAATGCCTGTTACCAATAGCCTTCAAAGATCATTCTATATAAGCAGAGAAATAGAAATCTTTTGCTGGTTTAAATGTTTGTTGAATTAAAGCTTATAATATTTAACAACTAAACATCTGGAATTTTGTTGTTATAGGACTTGTAAGACCAGGGAACTAACTTGGTATTCATTACCTAGATACTACCTTGAATCTGCTTTATGTCCTGGTTTCACTGAATTACAGATGATTCTAACTTCTCAATAAGATTGTTTACCATATATGAAAGATGGGGGAGCTCTTTTTTGGCTATAAAGATGCTCATTCCTTCAATTCTTTCTTGATAAACTTGCTACATAAAGAATTCCTAAAAAGGAGTCCAAACTTTCATCCTATGCATGCAATAGATTCAAACATTATATAAGTGTAAGACATTTGCCAGGTGCTGTGGCTATAAATACAAAAATTAAAGCTATCCCATGTAAGAATTTATGATCAAAACTTTCTGTAGTGATGAGAGATATGTTCATGCATGCCTGTTAGTTTCCAGAAGAATTTTTTACTTAGAACCTTAAACAATCATTAAATCTGAATAGGATTTTAGAGGTCTTCCCAGTCAGGTCTCAATATTTCTGATGTAACACTGTTCTACAACATCTCAAATTCAATTTGTGTTTCAACATTTCTAAGAACTCAGAGGTTATTATTTTTACAGGTAACTTGCTTTCTTAATGAACAGATGTAATGAGAACATTGTTCTTTATGCTAAGACAAAAGGGTTACAAAGACTAGACTACTTTATCTGCCACAATACAAAATTCTTTAGTATGTAGAAACAATTATTAGGTCTTGCTTGCCGTCTCTTTTTCCAACTAAAATAATCCCAATTCACTGCTGTTTTGCCTAGTTGTCACAGTTCACAGACCATTACTATCTTTGGCTACTACCTTATCCTGCTTGGTGTTGCTTTTCCAGACTAAAAAAATCCCAATTCTTTGCTCTTTTGCCTATTTTTCACATGGTTCATGGACCATTACCATCCTTGGTTATCTCACTTCGTATGCTCCTTAGTTTTTCAATGTCATTATTAAAGTGTGGCACATTTTTAGAAAAGGGAACAGGAAGGAGTATACTTATTTCTCAGTTGCATAGTTACCATTGGTGGGCAAGACTAAAGGTTCTCCTTGCTTCCCCAAGGACTGCAATTACTATGTATGTAGTCACTCTGCTCTAACTCCCTCTGCCCTTTGTATATAGCATATTGCATAACTCCCTCACTACCGCATGTTGTCTTCTCTCTTTTAAAGGCCCAACATGTGATTCATATCTTTAATTGCCATGGCTTAATCAAGCCTTTCTTCTCACACTCTCCAAACAAAAATTCCTAGTTTTGATCAATCATCCTCAATGGGCTGAGATATAATTCAAGTCCCCAGTAAGGAATATTCACACTTTATATAAGGAACAAGTTGATTAGATAATCCTTGGCAAATTCTATATTCCTAGAAATCTATTTTTCCTCTCATTTTCAAATTCTTTACCCAGAAAAACAATTTATGCTATTAAATATTTAACTCCCTAAAAATTAAATAATATCACTTATATTCTATTTTAATTATGTAAAGAAATCTTTGTCTTATTTCCAAGGTAGGAAATTGTGCTTGTTTTGGGGGGGATATCAACTAAAGGCAGAGATTCTTAAAATTTAGTATAAAGCATCATTTTTATTTTAAGTGAAAAATAGTGGACTTGTAGAGGAATCAAAATTTTCTTTTATTATACAGAAATAAAATTAATTTGACATAGAGAACTATACCAGAGGGGCAGCATAGCATAATAGATAAAGAGCTGACCTAGAAGTCAGGAACACCTGGGCTTAAGTCTTACTTCTTATACATATTACTTGTGTAATGATGTCATTTTAACCTTCAGGTTCTAGACAACTAACATACTTGGCAGAGTGGTGACAATCTATATTGGTAAAGATTTAACTGGAATTTGTCCTATACTAATGAGAGCACAAGTCCAGTCCCTATCCCTAAGTCTATTAATTGCCTAGTACCAAAATAAAAATAAAAAATAAGTCTATTAGTTGCCTAGTATCAAAAAAATAAACAACTTAACACTGGATTTCCTAAACTACTGTTAAAATTTTGCAGACTGTGCATTACTTATACACTGACAACAAAAGACAGAACAACAAAAAAAAGACAGAAATTGCTTTTAGTTTTGTCTGTATTCTCAATGCCAGCACAGTGATGCCTTGCATATATTGGAGCTTAAGAAATGCTTCATTAATTGAATTAGAAAAATCAATGCATGATGCCTTTTAACATCTATTCCCCAAAGCTATTTAACAACTTCTTTGATTATGATCCTTATTAAAATTCAGGTATGTATGCTTTTCCAAAACCAGCTAGCAACCATTCATATCCTCAAATCAAGTTCTCATTCTCATGTTCTAAATTAAGGGAATGAATCTATTCATTTATTATTATTCCCCATGACAAGCAACATGTCCAAAACTATAAAAGCTTATTTATGCTTTTTTTCTTTTCCTAACATAATGTTTGCATTTATTAGAATCTATCTCTAAATCATAACATACCTCTGAGAGCATGAATTCTGTTAGAGTCAAGTGGACACATGCCACGTTCCAGGCTGCCATATACATTGCTTTTTACCAATACTTCTTCTGTAAAGAGGTGACGAATAAGGTATCGAGCTGAAAGTTCTGGACGGGATTTTCCCTTTGCCACATAGATCACTGAAAATGGCAGCTGCACATTTCTCCATGGGCTACCAAGAAGCTCTAGAAGAGAAAATTAAAAAGAAAGACATTTCTAGGGTTGATTTTTAAACAGTCATATTTAACATGCTTCTAAGGAGCTAAGAAATTAACAAGGAGATCTGTTTTTTTCTAATCTTATTGTTTGGGGCTGGGCCTGATTCAGGGTAGTTCCTGTTCAATATTAAACAAAATTAGTTACTTACAGGTACTTCAAAAGTTATCAAAAGGAAATATATTTAACTATCCCATCCCAGAAGAATAAATAAGGATAGGCCTAGGAACCCTTAGGATGACTTAGCTTTTGAAGCTCCTACAGCAATCTCCAAGCCAAGTCTCTGTGATTCCCACCACCTCTTGGTAGTCTGGTATTCAATGCTGAGAAAGTGAAATCAACGATATGAGTCCTTAGTCCTCTGAACCAATAAAGTTTTGAGGAATGTGATGACTTTTAAGGAAAAATTTGCCTAAACCTAGGATAATGCTCTGACCACATTTGTGGACCAAAAAAAGAGTATGCAACATATCTGGCATGGGATAAGATCCATAACCATACATATTTCCATTTTATTTCTCCCTTTTAAAGATAGATTTTATGTGTGAGCAAAGGACACTTAATAACCTTAGTATTTTAAAAGGTAGACCTGCTTCCTTATTTACACTGAAGAGATTTTTTTTCTCAAAACACAATCCTATTTCTATTTTTTAAAATTAAAATTACAATTAAACATTCTGACAGCTGAAACAAATATAAAAAAGATGTTTTCTCTCAATATTAGATTTGAGCTATTTTTAAAAGTCAACAGTAAAATGTTAAATCATTTTAGCAAGTGAACTAAAACATCAATTTTCAGTCTAAAAATGTACTCCTTTACTATCATCTATGTTCAGTCCAAAGTGATAAAGATTAAAAACTAAGTTTAATATGTCCATGTTTTATATATGACAAAAAGTTGTGAACTTTCTATTAACCAAAAATCTAACTTTTTTGGGGAGAAGAACTATCTTAGAGAAACAGAAGTGGATTTTCCAGGTTATAAATAAATTCCATGTCTTAGACTGAAAACTGGAATATATAATACAAACTTGTTTATAGATAAGATTTTCTTTAGAATTAGAATATAAAAATTCATATAATTCACAAAAACCAGAGTTGTCTCTGGTGTCAATTTATATAGCATTAATGCTTAAAAAAGAAACAAATCTTGGATGATGTAGGGCACAAGAGAAATGAATAACTCATTTCCTCTTCCTCAACCACAGATACCATGTAATGTGAGATTTTGATATCTATAGCATATCCCTTTAGAGTATACAAGTAGCAGTAAATGCAGCACAACTAATGATTTGCTCTGGTTATAAATGTTACGCTTTTCTGGCACAAAAGTACTAGAATGAAGGAGGGAAACCCATATTATTTCTTTTATCTTTCAAAAATAAAAGATTAACACTACCCAAAGCAGATGAAAATAGCCTTGGTCCACTGACTGCCCATTATTTTTTAATTTGAACATTGAAAGAAAAAAACTAGTCTGCTGATTCAGCTTAACATTCTTGTTACTTACTATAAAACAATGATTATTTACATATATTTATCATTAGTAATTCTGTGATATACAAAAATACAAATATTGTTTGCCCTAATTTACTGAAAAGGAAATGGATGCTGAAAGGTTAATGACTTGATTAATAAATGATAATGACAAGCATCTGACTCATGTTTTCTGAAGGCTGTTATGATAAAGTAGAAAGAAAAGTGGATTTAGATCCAGGATTTGCTACTTATTACTTGTGTGAAGAGGCAAGTTATTTCACCTTTCTAGGTCTGGTTTCTTAATTTGTAAAATGCAAGACTATAGGATTGCTGTCATTTCTATCTCTAAATTTTATGCTTCAAGTTCTAATGATATTTCACATAATTCCAAAGGTAAAATATTAAAACTCACGCATTGGTTCTAAAGATGACAATTTCTTAGAAGAAGATGCTTGAAACACGTCAGGTAATGAATTAGTGTCCCATGTTGAACTTTGTATTCCATTTGTTCCTAAGGCAGTCATTTTCTTAAACCCCTGAGAACTTACTTCTCCACCTTTATTATTATAAATCAATTCTATACTCACAGATGATTCTGGGATGACTGGGAGTTTATCTTTGTTTTCAGTTTTCTCCTAAAATACAAAACTGTGATTTTAAAAAGTTCCACAATAAATATATTAGTAACAGTCTATTCACCGAGGTCAAAATTAAAACTGTACCTGGGATAGTGAGCTACTCTAAAGATTCAGTAATGACTGGACTTTAGGTAATAGGGTAGAATTTTTACAGGATGTTGAAGAAAACAAGAGTAGCAAGAATTGAAGAACAGACAAAAGATGGAACAATGCTGGTGAATAAAGTATTTTTGACCTTGCACTAAACTTGTGGCTATCTTAATCATCAAGCATTTCTGAAGCACTTAGTATGTGAGTTTAAGGGCAGGAAGAAAAAGAAATAAGATATAGGGCCTGTTTTCAAGTTTTCATTCCAATCAAGGAGACATTATATAGGACTAGGAACATAGAAGACACATACAAAGTAGACAAAAGCTAACCTCTGAGAGCTGAAGTGAGAGCAAGCTACTCTACCACATTTGCCAAGGATAGCTCCAATGGCTCATAATAAGTTGGAGGACAGGACTGAAAACAAATGAACAACAACTGCCACCTTAGAAAGGCAGGATCAAGAAAGGCTGTCTGTAGAAGGTGGCTCCTGAGATGAGTCCATAAGGAAGACAAGGATTCTAAGAAGTGGTTGGTGGGGAAGAGACAGACAATGCAAAAATACAAAGATGAGAGATGAAGTGCTGGATGGGAGAAATAGCAAATAGGCCAATATGGCTGGATTAGAGAATGTGTTGATGGGAAGTACCCAAAAAGGTAGAACAGGGGCAGATTGTGAAGAGCCTTAAATGCCAAACAAAGGAGTTTATATTTGATCTGAAATGTAAGTTGGGGAAGGGAGAAGGAAAACACAAAAATATGCAAACAGACCTATACTTAAGAGAAATCACTTTAGTAGTCATATGGAGGATACATTTGAGTAGGCTTAAAGCAGGGTGAAGATTAATTAGAAGTTTGCTGCAATATGGTTAAAGAGGTAATGATGGTTTGAACTAGGTAGTAGCTATGGAATGAATAATAATGATTTGAGGATGACCTTGAGTTTTCGAACCTGAATGGAAAAAAAAGAATAAAAGAGTAGAAGAAGGCTTGGAGAGGGAAGAGAATAAGTTGTTTTGGACATACTGGATTTGAGATGTCTATAGACATTAAGGAAGCCCTTGGTTTAAATCATACTAATCTTTTTTTACTTTTAGATCATAATGAGGAAAAAAACCATTAATGAGATTTAATATAGACACTATTTGTCTGTAACATACATTAACCTCATTACCATGTTTTCAATGAAATCCTTAAAATCTCTTCATTTAAAGTTGTGAAGTATAAGTGTGGTATTCCAGAACAAAATGCAAAGAACAATGTATATAACCTTAATGGGGGTCCACATACAAAATGAGGAATCACACAGAAGGTGAAGATGTTTAGAAAGTAGCCTTCCATATGAAAAAATAATTTAATATATAAATAATGATGAGAAATAGACTGAATTCCACGAGACTGTATTAACCTTATGAGATAAGCCATCATGTGACTCATTATTTTGGTAAAGATAAAAAGAGTAAGCAAAAAATATTGATTCTAGAAAGGTAGTTCTATATTTATGCCTTATGAGGAATAACACTATATTCACCTTAGTTACTGACTTATCTTCATATTGAAAAGAAAAATGAACAGACAAAATGCTCTCATTGTTTTTAAAAAACTTAATTCTGGCACAAAGGCAACAGTTATAAACATAATGAAATAATAATATATATGAAAATTAACTTACAAGCCTTATTTTGGTTTCACAGCAAAGACAGCGAATCATAGCATTTACATTTGTAATGCAAGTTTTCCAATCTTTTCCATGTTCACTCAGATCATAGTCAGGAAAATGAGTTGCAAGAAATTCTGTAGATGGAATTAAATGTTTAACAGTAGACAAGAATGATTTAATTTTAAATAACAAAATTTTTTAAAGAAAAAATTTAAATGTATAATCTCTTTCAAATTTGATTTTTTTTCTCTATCTCCTGAGAAAAATCAGAGTTAATTATTTTTGTTTTTCAGAGTGCTCTAGATTCTCCAAGAAATTTCTTATTTGCTAATAGAGAGGGAGAGAGAGAGAGACGACGATTTAAGTTTTATTTAAAGCTTGAACAAGAAGTTGGCATATTTCAGGGTTTTGAATGCCAAGTCATTTAAGGACCCTTTAAATCAGTATCACCACAGGTAAAAACAGAATTCTGTAAAGATGACGACACTAATTATTGTTTATAGTACTTTATGTTCCTAGACTAATCTCTTCATTTTATAGATGAGGTAACTTAGGCTAAGAAAAATGACTTCCCTAAGATCATAAAAGTTCCATCTTCTTTCAAAATTACTTAATAATGCTTGTCCTTCATTTTTGAAGAAGACAATGACATCAGGGAGGTAATGTGACAATAAGCACATGAACTGGATTTGAGTGTGTGTTGGGGGGGGGGGGGGGGGCGCGGGTGGGAGGCCTGCACTAGCTTCACTTTCTAAACCAGAACCATCTGGGTTCAGTGACCAGATACAAACCAGGGCAATTGGAAATGGCCCTGGATGCAAGGTAGTCAGGGTTAAATAACTTGCTTAAGGTCACACAGCTAGTAAATGGTGAGTGTCTGAGGCCAGATTGGAACTCCCATCCTCCTGACTCCAAGATCTGTGCTCTATCCACTGTGCCACCATAGATGGTTCAGATATACAGAAAACAAGTTCACCCAGGATAATGTGTCAACATCATTCAAGTAACTCAAGCCTTACTATCAACTTTTCTAGTTGGATAGGTTTCTATTTCATATATACTTCTTCAATGACAGAAAGACAATAATTATAGACTCACTTAAAAAAAAAAAAGATTTTGCAACAAAGACCTGGAATTAGCTACAGAGAAAAATCACAAGGATCTAGATCTAATAGCCAAATGAACTTTAATTCACAACAGATAAGTATTTTACTAAGATTTCTGTGTTACTCAGATCTAAATTTATTTTTAATAAATGCTAACCTTTATCAATGGAACATATCTTAACAAACTTAATTGTCCTCAAAATTTCACAAAGTTCCTAATTTGTAAAATTATTATTCTACAAATAACTTACATACCTCTTATTGCAGCAACTTTATTGGGATCTAAAGTTCTTCGACCCCGTGCACTGACGCCCATAATACTACACAACAGTGTTTCCTTGGGGAACAAAACTCGAACCAAGTAACGTGCTGCATACTTGGGTTTGGTCTTTTGGCGAGCTTTCATCAAGTATGTCCCAGGAACCTTTACATTCCTCTTTGGATCACCAATGTACTCTAAAAAATTAGATTCAAGGGGAACATTTAATTTTGGGGGGACACTAAAAGGTAATGGGCTAGGTGAAGCTCAAGTGAACAGAATTCTCCATTTTCTGTACCCAGACATTAATTTTTTTATGCTTTTAAGTTTCTTATTCTATCACCTACTTTTTATTTTATGTTCTCTTTATTTGGTGTCTTCCTTATTGTCATGAATTTTTTCCCTTTTTTGTCCTGAACTACATTCTTTTAATAAAGCCCCTTGTTTATAATACCAAGCTAAATCTTTCTTGTTTCTAGCAGCAGCAGGATGTGTCATCAAGATCATCTCTCCCCCCACCCCACTTTTCTATTTCAAAACTACAGTCAAAAAAGCAATGGATAATCCTAAAAGTCTCTCCTACTTTTGCCAAATAATGAAGAAAAACATACTACTTAGAAGTGGTCTCAAAGATGTCTTAATCTTTGTTTTAAATTGAGATTTTTATAGAATGAATCTTTGGAAATGTATTGTTCCAAAATTAAATTATAAAGTTAGCCTTTATATGAAGGGAATTCCTTCATATACTGTGGACTGAACTTATCTCTGACATAAAGGATTCTGGTGGTAAAAAAAAAAAATCAGTCTTCTGAACAGAAATGTCACTTCTTGCTATTTCACTTTATGGATAAACTATAGAGATTCCCAGTGTGGATTGTTCAAAACTCACCAAAACTAGGATTGATGCAGACAGAAGATGAAAGGACTTCTTGACTAAGACTTGCATTTTCCTGTGAAGATGGGAAACCCATCATGACAGTAGTATTCCTTCCCACATAGGCTTCTGGTTTTGTTGGTACCATGGTAATTTTTACTGAAGAACATTTTCCAGCTGAGGTTGTATTTTCAACAACTGTGTCGACTAACTTGGATTGTAAAGAAACGTCAGGTATTTTGTCGGCTACTGCCGTGAACGGTTGATACAGTGAATGTGTAGAGACAATTGTAGGAAGAGGAGGACTCTGTCTGAGGCCTTGTTGCTGTGATTCAGTTTTAAGTGGTGTCTGAACAGACTTTCCCACAGAGTTGGTTTGAACATGATTTTGTGGTGGCATTACTACCAAAGATGGGCTAGGACCTCCCTGTCCAGGGGGAGAGATCTGAATGCTGGATTCCCTTTCCATTGGTTTTTGTGTTTGAATTTTTCCATGAGGTACATGATTAGAACTTCTATACGTAAATCCAATTGGCCTCTGAAATATTAGAGTAACATAAAACAATTCTGAGAAAAAGTGTAGTGAGAGGGAGTTAAATAAATGTTGGACCTCCAAATAAACATTTGTTTTAGCACCATGATTTATTGCTTAAAATGTATCTTTGGGAGGACCTTCAAGGTCATTTGGCACTCCTGCCCCCACCCCAAATATCAATTCCTCTATAAATATTAATAATAAATAGTAATTCACCCTTTGGTTGAACATTTCTAGTTACATTAGTCTTTCCATTTTCAAGGAGTTCAAATCATTGTAAGCTTTCATAAGATTGAATTGGTTTTAGTTCTTTGTCTTAGGAGTATTTTGGAATAAGCACAATTCTACTTCATAGCAGTAAATAATAATTTATTAAGTACTTAGTATGTGCCAGGCATTCTAGTAGGTGATAAAGACAAATATCAAATGAACTCTACCCTAAAGAAACTTACATTTTATAGGCAAGAAAAACATGTACATATATAAGCCTACAAAAAGAGATACAAAATAAATATAAGAATGAAGTCACTATCTGCTAGAAAAGGACAAGAAATCAGGAAAGGCCTCATGGAGAGGTGGCATCTGAGTTGAGCTTTGTAGGAAGCTAAATTCTACAAGATTATAGTGGGAAGAAGTACATTCAGGCAAAGATATACAAAGGCATGAAAATGGGAAGTGAAATATAATGCATAACAAAAAGCCAGAAGGACAGTTTGAACAAACCAAAGAGTTCAAAGAGAATAATCAGACAGATAGGGGAAGACTTTAAATGCCAAACAAAAGAATTTATATTTTAACTGGAAATAAGAGAGGGGGCTACTAGAGTTTAATGACTAGAGAAGTGGCATGTCCAGATGAATACTTTTGGAAAATCACCTTGACAATTGTATGAAGGATTAATTAAAGTGGGAGACTTGAGACAGGGCTATCACAACAGTTCAGGTGAAATATGATGAGAGACTAACCTAGAATGGTGACTGAATAAGTGAATCGAAGGGGAATGGATATGAGAGACAACTGTGGAAGTGAGAATTTTTAAAACTTGACAAATAAATAGATATGGAAAAAAAAGGGGGGGAGTAGAGTGAGACATTGAGGATGACTTCAAGATTGTGAATATGGGTTAACTAGAAAGATGTTGTTAGTATCAATAGCTTCAGATAATTTCAATAAAGGGGTAAATTGTGGGGAGGGGGAAATGGTAAGTAGTTCTATTTTGGATATGTTGAGTTAGAGATTCCTATGGAACATCAAGTTCAAAACAACCAATAAGCAGTTTGGTGAGATCAGATTGGAGCTCAAGAGATTCGTATCAGATATATAATAAACATTTTTGGAGTAATTGAACTCATAAGAAATCAGAAGATCATTAAAAGAGGGAATGTGGGGGCGGCTAGGTGGCACAGTGGATAAAGCACCAGCCCTGGAGTCAGGAGTACCTGGGTTCAAATCTGGTCAGACACTTAATAATTACCTAGCTGTGTAGCCTTGGGCAAGCCACTTAACTCCATTTGCCTTGCAAAAACCTAACAAAGATGCGATATGGAGAGAAGAGGGCCTAGGAAAAAGCACTGGAGTAAGTACATACTTAGGCAATATGAATCCAGCAAAGACACTAGAAGAAACAGTTTAGAGAAGGTAGCTGCACAACCAAGAACAGGGTCATGAAAACTCAGAGAGGAGAGAATACCCAGGAGGAGAGGCTAATCAATTGTCAAATGTTGCAAGGATTTCAAGAAAGATGAAGACACTGAGTCCCAGCCCCCAAAACTTAGGAGAACGCAGGACTAGCTCTTACCTAAAAACAGTCACAAAATAGGCAGGAAATGTGAGCAATAAAAGAACCCGACTATAGAAAGTTATTATGGTGACAGGGAGAATTAAGGCAGATTTAAAACAGAACAATGTCAAAATACCTACATGTGAAGACTCAAAAAAAATTGTAATCTGGTCTCAGGCCCAAAAAGACCTCCTAGAAGGGCTTAAAAAGAAAATTTAAAAAAATTAGAGAAAAGAAGAAAAATAGGGAAATGAGAATAATGCAAGAGAATTATGAAAAAAGAGTCAACAGTATGGAAAAAGATATCAAATGGAAAAGTACAAAAGTTCACTGTAAATACTAATTCCTTAAAAATTAGAATTGAGCAGGTAAAAGTTAATGGCTCAATACACTAAGATAAAATAAAATAAAAAGTAAAATAAAATGGAGGAAAATGTAAAATTTTTCACTAGAAAACTCAGAAGAGACAATTTAAGAATTAATGGAATAAGGGGCAGCTAGGTGGTATAGTGGATAAAGCACCGGCCCTGGAGTCAGGAGTACCTGGGTTCAAATCTGGTCTCAGACACTTAATAACTACCTAGCTGTGTGGCCTTGGGCAAGCCACTTAACCCCATTTACCTTGCAAAAAAAAAAAAAAACCTAAAAAAACCCTGCAAAAACCCCAAGAATTAATGGAATATTTGAAACTCATGATCAAAAAAAACTAACAAAAAACCAAACCAAACCCTGGACAACATCCTTTCAGAAAATATCAAGGGAAACTTTCCTGATAAATGAGAACCAGAGAGTAAACTAGAAATTGAAAGAATTCACCTATCACCAACTGAAAGAGATGCCCTAATGAAAACTTCTAGTACTATCATAGTCAAATTCCAGGACTAACAGATCAAGGAGAAATGCAAACTAGAGATACACACACACACACACACACACACACACACACACACAAACAAAAACAGGCATGTATATCATTAACAAAATCCAGCAGCAAGAGACAGAAAGATTCTATTTAAAATAAATGTAGAAAAATACAAATACTTAGGAGTCTATCTGCCAAATCAAACCCAGGAGATATATGAACACAACTACAAAACAATTTTCACACAACAAATAAAATCAGATCTAAACAACTGGAAAAATGTCAATTATTCATGGGTACGCTGAGCTTAATGTAATAAAAATGACAATCTTGTCTAAGTTAAATCACTTATTTAGGCCATATCAATCAAACTACCAAAGAATTATTTTACAGTTACAAAAAACAGTAGCAAAATTCATGTGGAGAAATAAAACATCAAGAATATCAAGGGATTTAATTTCAAAAAATGCAAAGGAAGGTGGGGTCTAGCCATAAGAGATCTAAAAATATTATAAAGCAGCAGTTATCAAAACCATCTGTTACTGGTGAAGAAACAGAGTGGTGAATCAGTGGAATACATTAGCCACACATAACATTAAATGATGATAGTAATCTAACGTTTGATAAATTCAAACTTTTGAAACAAAATCTGCTGGGAAAACTGGGAATAGGTATGGCAGAAAATAGGTATAGACCAACATCTCACAACATCTTTGACCAAGATAAGGTCAAAAAATAGTATATGATTTACAGATAAAGGGGGATACCATAAACAAATTAGAAGAACACAAAATGGTTTCTTTGTCAGATCTTAGCTAAGGTAAGAATTTAGGACCAAAGAAAATCTACAGGTCATTGCAAAATGCAAAATGGATAACTTTGATTCTATAAAATCAAAAGGTTTTGCACAAATAAAATCAATACAATCAAAATTAAAAGGAAAACAGAAAACGGAGGGAAATTTTTGCAACTGGTATCTCTAATAAAGTTCTCATTTCTCAAATATATAGAGTACTAAGTCAAATTTAAAACAATGACCAATATAATGATAATAATAATGACCAGTGATAAATAACAATCGAAAATATATCTATCTAAAAATATGCTCCACATCAAAAACAACTTTGAGATATCACCTTAAACCTCTCAGAATGGCTAATATATCAAAAAATGAAAATGATGGATGCTGGAGGTATGTGGAAAAACTAGAACACCAAGACATTGTTGATGGAGTTATGAATGATGCAACAATTCTGGAGAACAATTTAAAACTATGCCCAAAGGGCAGCTAGGTAGCATAGTGGATAAAGCACCGGCCTTGGAGTCAGGAGTACCTAGGTTCAAATTCGGGTCTCAGACACTTACTTAATAATTACCTAGCTGTGTGGCCTTGGGCAAGCCACTTAACCCCATTTGCCTTGCAAAAAAAAAAAAAACACCTAAAAAAAAAACTATGCCCAAAGGCATATATATATGTGCATGCATACATACATATAGACTGACAGATAACTTGTGCATACCCCTGATCTAGCAATATTAATGCTGGGTCTATATCCAAAAGACATTAAAAAAAGGGGGGGAGGGGGAAAGTCCTATTTGACCAAAAGTATTTATAGCAGCTCTTTTTGTGATGACTAAGAATTGGAAATCAAAATGATGTCCATCAGTTGGGGAATGGCTAAACTATCTGTGGTATATGATGATTATGATGGAATAATAATATTGTGTTATAAGAAATGACAAATGCATTTAGAAAAACATGAACTTAAGTGAACTGAGAAGAAACAGGAAAATATAACACACAGTAACAGCAATATTGTATTATGAAGAACTGTGAATGACTTAGCTATTCTCAGCAATACAATGATCCAAAATAATTCCAAAGGATTTATAATGAAGCTCGTTATCTGCATCCAGATAAAGAAATGATATTATTTGAATACAGATTGAAACAAAGTATTTTTTACTTTCTTTTATTCAAATTGCCTTTTAAAAAAATGACTACATGTAAAACCTAGAGCTGATTCTTTACTATCTTGGGGAGGTAAAGGAGAGAAGAGAGAGAGAAGAAAGAATTTGGAATTCAAAAACTTAAAAAAAACTGTCTTAATATGTTATTGGGGAAAAATAAAATATATTTTTAAAAAAGATTATTGGTAGATATATGGAGATCAATTTCTCTTGAGTGAAATGGCTGGAAGTAAAGACAGATTTCAACTGAGACATGAGTCAAAAGAGAGGAAGTAATAGTGTGAAATAGTCTTTTTTTTTCCTTAAGGAATTTACCTATGAAAAGAAGAAAAGATATAGGATAATAGCTTGAAAGGATGGCAGGATTAGAAGAGGTTAGTCCTCCCTTTCCCCCTCCCAATAACAACCCATTTATTATGTCTCACCAGACTCCATAATGGAAAGAGAGACGATAGGTTTAAATCACATCTCTAATCCTTATTACCTGTGTGACTTTAAGCAAGTCACTAAACCTGGCTGTACCTCAGTATAAATGAGAAGGCTGAACTGGAGAGCCTCTGAGGTGCTTTTGAGCACTCTAACTATATGCATATGAACTGCCTGCCCCTTATAGATCCCCCCCCCCCCTGCCTTCCAACACCTTCTACTAATCATTTTGGAATAAGGGGGTTTCTTTCTCAATCTGGTTAGCCTTCTCAAGGTATATTTCAGCTTGTCAATGTACCTAGCCCCATTCTTGGTCTAGGGTTTCATTAATGAAGCCTAAAATGTATTTGACTTTATCAGAAGTAATATCAGCTTGACTCATACTGAGCATGCAGCAAAAAAAAAAAATTTAAAAAAGCACATATTAGATTTTTTTAAATTATTCAATTTTTTTCAAACCTGAATTAATCTATGTATGTACTCCAAAAAAGAATGTGGTGTTAGGGGAGAGATAACACTTAAACAGAATCTCTGCAATCCTAGAGCTAAGGTCATTAAGAGTACACAGCACTACAGTTATAAAGACAGTACCATGCAATGTCTAATCAATCAATAAACAGCTCTTATTTTGTGCCACACAAGTGAAACACAACTGTACTTTCCTAAGTCTCAAAGTCACATTCTAACAGAAAGTGGCAAGTAGATAGGAGACTGGTCCTAGGCTCTTTGAAGGGAGCAGAAGGGATCAGGGAAGACTTCATGGAGAAGGTAGTGCTTAGATTCAGAGGAAACCAGGAACTAGAGGAGGCCGAGGTGAGGAGGGATAGTGGTCCAGGCCTGGGGGACAGCCAGGGTAGAGGGAGAGAGAAAGGAGGCAGGAGAGAAGACTGTAGGGCCAGGACCTGAAGCAATGTGTCAGAGTGCAAGAAAAGGGACCAGGGTATGAAGAGATTTAAAAGTCAGAAGTCTAGGGGTGGCTAGGTGGCGCAGTGAATAGAGCACCGGCCTTGAAGTCAGGCATACCTGGGTTCAAATTCGACCTCAGACACTTACTAATTACCTAGCTGTGTGGCCTTAGGCAAGCCACTTAACCCCATTGCCTTGCAAAAGCTTAAAAAAAGTCAGAAGTCTAAAGGGGGAGATAATAATTAATTAATGTGGGGAGGGGAACAGAGAAGCAAGGAAATCTTGGTGAGACCTTAAAAGATGAATTGAGAAATGATGAAATAAAATAAAAGTTGGTTTGAGATTCAAGGGACTATCAGGGAAAAGGAGGATATTCTGGGCACTGAGAGCAGTCAGCAAGGGGACCAGACATATGTATAGTGTTTTGGGTACAGAGACTAGAAACCAAAAAACCCCAATTAAATACCAAATTAGAAATTCTAAAAATTAAAGGAGAAATTAATATAATTGAAAACAAGGAAACTATTGAACTAATAAATAAAATGAAGAGTTGGTTTTATAAAAACAAAAACAATAAAATTGACAAACCTCTGGTTAATTTGATTTAAAAAAAAGAAAGAAGAAAACCAAATTGTTAGTATCATAAATTTAAAAAGGTGAACTCACCACCAATAAGTAGGAAATTAAAGTAATAATTCTGGATTTTGTCCAACTGTTAAATTTGATAATCGAAATGAAATGGATGAATATTTACAAAAATATAAGTTGCCCAGGTTAAATGAAGAGGAAATTAAATACCTAAATAACCTATCTCAGAAAAAGAAATTCAACAAGCCATTGCTGAACTCCCTAAAAAAAAAAATCTCCAGGGCCAGATTCATAAGTGAATTCTATCAAACATTTAAAGAACAATTGGCCCCAATTCTATATAAACTCTTTGGAAAAATAGGTGAAGACAGGAAGAGTCAACAGAGAAAATTATAGACCAATTTCCCAAATGAATTATAGATGCAAAAATCTTAAATAAAATCTTAGCAAAGCAATTACAACAAGTTATCACTAGGATAAATCACTATGACCAAGCAGGATTTATCACAGGAAGACAGGGTTGGTTCAATATTAGGAAAACTAAGCATAATTGGCTATATCAATAACAACAAAACCTATCAGAAATCATATGATTATATCAATAGATGCTGCAAAAACCTTTGATAAAATACAGCACCCATTCCTACTAAAATACTAGTGAACATAGGAATAAATGGATTGTTCCTTAGAATGACTAGTAGTATCTATCTGAAACCATCAACAAGCATATATGCGATGGGGATAAGCTAGAGGCATGCCCAATAAGATCAGGAACGAAATAAGGATGCCCATTATCACCACTACTATTAAATATTGTGTTAGAAATGTTAGCTTCAGCAATAAGAGAAAGGAAATGGAAAGAATTAGAATTGGGAAGGAAGAAACAAAATTCTCACTCTTTGCAGGTGTCATGATGGTAAACCTAGAGAATCCCAAAAACCTACTAGAAACAAATAGCAACTTTAACAATGGTGCAAGATATAAAATAAACCCTCATGAATCCTCAGCTTTTTTATATATTAGTGGCAAGATACAGCAGCATGAGCTAGAAAGAGAAATCCCATTCAAAGTAACCTCAGACAATATAAAATGCCTGGGACTCTACCTGCCAAGGCAGACTCAGAAAACTCTATGAAAACAATTACAAAATACTTCTCACACAAATAAAAATCAGATTTAAATAATTGGGCAAATATCAACTACTCATGGATAGGCCGAGCTAATATAATAAAAATAATAATTCTACCTAAATTAAAATTCTTATCTACTGCTCTATCCATCAAAATTCCAAAAAAATTATTTTAATGAGTTAGAAAAAAGTATAAGTAAATTCATATGGAGAAAAAAAAATCAAGAATTTCCAGGGATTTAATGAAAAAAAGGGTAAAAGAAGATGGCTTAGCCCTACCAGATCTAAAATTATATTATTAAAGCATCAGTCATCAAAACTGTCTGGTATTGGCTAAGAAATAGAGTGGTACATCAGTGGAATAGACTAGGTGCAATAGCAGGAAATGATTATAGCAATCTGCTGTTTGATAAACCCAAAGAGTCCAACTTCTGGGATAAAAACTCTCCAATAAAAACTGTTGGGAAAATTGGAAATGGCAGAAATTTGTATTAGACCAACATCTCACACTCTACACCAAGATAAGATCAAAACAGGTGCAGGATTTAGACATAAAAAACAATATTATAAGCAACCTAGGAGATCAAGGAATAGTTTACCTGTCAGATCTAGGGAAAGGGAAGAAGTTTATGACTAAGGAAGAGAAAGAGATGGAGAACATCATTAAAACAAACTAGATGATTTTGATTACACTGAATTAAAAAGCTTTTGCAGAAACCAAACCACTGTAATCAAGATCAAAAGAAATGTAAGTAAACTGGGAAACAATTTTTACAACTAGTATTTCTTTTCTTTTCTTTTTTTTTAAGGTTTTTGCAAGGCAAACGGGGTTAAGTGGCTTGCCCAAGGCCACACAGCTAGGCAATTATTAAGTGTCTAAGACCAGATTTGAACCCAAATACTCCTGACTCCAGGGCCGGTGCTTTATCCACTATGCCACCTAGCTGCCCCACAACTAGTATTTCTGACAAAGCATTTATTTCTAAAATATATAGAGAATTGAGCTGTGAACTCATCCAACCTTTCTGGAGAGCAATTTGGAATTATGCCCAAAGGGTTATAAAAATTTGTACTACTGGGTCTATATCCTGAAGAGATCATGGAAAAAAAGGGTAAAAACATCACTTGTACAAAAATATTCATAGCAGCCCTATTTATGGTGGCAAAGAATTGGAAATTGAGTGAATATCCATCAATTGGGGAAATGGCTAAACAAATTGTGGTATATGTATGCGACGGAACACTATTGTTCTATTAGAAACCAGGAAGGATGGGAATTCAGAGAAGCCTGGAAGGATCTGCATGACCTGATGTTGAGCAAGATGGGCAGAACCAGAAAAACATTGTACACCCTAACAGCAACATGGGGGTGATGATCAACCTTGATGGACTTGCTCATTCCATCAGTGCAACAACGAAGGACAATTTTGAGCTATCTGTGATGGAGAATACCATCTGTATAGAAAGAAAGAATTGTAGAGTTCAAACAAAGACCAAAGACTATTATCTTTAGTTTTTTTTTAAAAGTTACCTTATTATGTAATTTTGCTTAAGGATATGATTTATCTCTCATCACATTCAATTTTGATTAATGTATAGCATGGAAACAATATAAAGACTATCAGACTGTCTTCTGTGAGGGATGGGGGGGAGAGAAGAGAGATTGGGGGGAAAATTATAAAATTCAAAAAACAAAAAAAGAGACTAGAAAACCTGGTTATGGACAAAATGTGGAAAAGAATATGAAAAGCTCTAAAGGTAGATTGGGAAGGACTTTAAATTCCAAGCAGAGAAATATGAATTTTACCCAAAAGGCAATAGGGATCTTCTGAGAAGTGATATATGGAAGTCTATGTACATGAAGAAGTTCATATATAGAAAGAAGTCGGATGAAGGACAGGCAGAAGGGCAGTGGTCACTGCAATGCCTCTTTAGGTTCTAGGAATTTCAATGTACTGTTGTCATGAAGGCCTTGTGCTAGGTCCATGGTACAGGGAACAAAAGAGAGATGCAGCAGCTGCCTAACCATGTTGCCTTCTTACTATACTTGTGCACTTTGTTTTATTAATATCTTTTTTATTTATTTTTAAATTTTCATCCATTTGTACATGCGTATTTCCAAGTTACCCATCACCTTTTCTCCCTACCCCCCTCCCCTCAGTAGGGAACAGTCAGGTTAGCATTGTACATACATATTTTGTTAAACATATTTACAAATTAGTAATTTTTGGCATGATGAATTAGGATTAAGGGAAAGAGATACATAAGAGACAATTTTTATAAAGTGTTCATGAGATGTGGTAAGGGTGTTTTTTTCTGTGTTTTCTTTTATTTTGTTTTTCTTCTTCTGGTTGGTGATAACATAGTCCATAACCAGTCTAATACAGCTGTCCTAGCTCTCTGGACTGTTGAGAGGAATTGCTTCCATCAAGGCTGTTCATTTTGCATTACATTGATTAGAATGTGTACACTGTTCTCTTGGTTCTATTCCCTTCGCTCAGCATCAGATCCTGTAAGTCATTCCTTGCTTCTCTAGAGATGGACCATTCATGGTTTCTTATAGAACAATAATATTCCACAGTATTCATGTACCATTAACTTGATTAACCATTCCCCAATTGATGGGCATCCCCTCCATTTCAAATTCTTTGCCACTACAAAAAGAATTGCTATGAAAATTTTGGAAAATGTTGGACTTTTCCCATTTTGGATAATTTCTCCTGAATTTAGACCTAGAATTGGAATTGCTGGATCAAAGGGTATGAGGAGTTTTATTGCTCTTTGGACATAGCTCCATATTGCTCTCCAGAAAGGTTGGATCCATTCACAATTCCACTAGCAAGGCATCGATGCCCCCAATCCTTCCACAACCTAACACTGACCAGCTTCCCTTTTCTCATCTGGACTAATCTAATAGGTATGAGATGATACCTCATTGTTGTTTTAAATTTGCATTTCTCTAACCAATAGTGATTTGAAGCATTTTTTCATGATTACATATAGTCTTAATTTCTACACTTGAAAACTGTCTGTTCATATCCTTTGACCATTTATCAATTGAAGAATGACTTGTGACCTTATAAATTTAATGCAATGCTCTATATATTTTAGAAATGAGACTTTTATCAAAACTTCTGAAGGTTATTTCACAGCTTTCTCCTTTTTTTCTAATTTTGGCAGCACTGATTTTATTAGTGCAAAAACTTTTTAATTTAATACAGTCAAAATCACTCATTTTGAAGTTTATAATGTGTACTAATTCTTGTTTGGTCATAAATTTATCCCTCTTCTATACATCAAATAGAGAGTGTATTTTCTAGCCTATTAATTTATTTGTGGTATCGCTCTTTATGTCTAAATCCTGTACCCATTTTGACCTTATTTTGGTATAGGGTGTAAGATGTAGATCTATGCTTAGTTTTTGCTATACTATTTTCCAGTTTTCCCAACAATTTTTGTCAAATAGTGAGTTCTTATCCCAGAGGCTGATGTCTTTGAGTTTGTCAAATAGTAAATTGCTATAGTCATTTACTGTAGTTTCTTTTGAACCAATCCTAATCTACTGATCCACTACTCTATTTCTTAACCAGTACCAGGTAGTTTTGAAGACTGCTGCTTTATAGATCTGGTAAAAACTAGGTCACTTTCCTTTACATTTTTTTTTTATCAGTTCCTTTGCTATTCTTGCCCTTTTGTTGCTCCAGATGAATTCTGTCACTATTTTTTGTAGCTCAATAAAGTAGTTATTTGGTAGTTTGATTGGCATGGCACTTGCACTTTGTTTTAAACATTAGCACAGAACTTAATATTTACTTACGGCTTTTAAACTCTGTATTGTTAAATATGGTGCATTATTACAAGTTATTGAGATTTTGCCTTTAATTTAATCATCTTTGTTGTTGTTCAGTTGTTTTCAATACTGTCTGACTCTTTAAGACTCATTTGTGGTTTTCTTGGCAAAGATACCGAAGATACCGCAGTTACCTTTTCCAGCTCATTTTATAAAATAGGAAACTGAGGAAAATAGAATTAAGTGTTTTGCCCAATCATATAGCTGAGTAAATGTCTAAGACTAGATTTGAACTCAGGAAGATGAGTCTTCCTGACTCCAGGGTAGGCACTTTATCCACTGCGCCACTCAACTGCCCTAATTTTGTCTAAATCCAAAGCTTCCCAGTTTTGTGTGATGCACAGATCTGATCAAGTCACCCTCATCAAGGTCCTAATCCATACTACTGATAAAAATGATGAACAGAAAAATATTGTAGCAGCATTATTGGCAAATGTCCTTTAAATTGACAGTCAGTGTTCTCTGGGTCTCATCTTCAACTGTTTGCAAATATACTTAATTTTACTCTCATCAGATGATCATTATGAAATACCTATTTTTTTTTTTTTGCCAAAAATCCTACTTCCAGTTTAGTAACTCAGCAGAAAAAAATGGATTACTTCTCAATACCTAAATAGTCCAGGCAGGTCACATTGGGGGGCCTATACTAGAGTAGTGGTAAGGGGAATACACAGGAGAAAGGAAATAATATCACAGAAGTGAATGGAACTTAGAAAATGGTTAATAGTGAGAGCTAAGGGCAATAAAAGGTAGCACCAAATTTTCAAGCATGGAAATTGGGTTAATGATGGTACCACTGAGAGGAATAGGGAAGTAAGAAATAAAAGGATTAAGTGAGAGATACTAAATTTTCTTTCAAACATGTTGAATTTGAGGTTCTGACAGGGACATTCAAGAGGGCAACAGGCAGTTGAAGACACTGATCTAGAGTTCAGTAGAAAGGTCAAGGCTGGACATATAGAATTAGGATCATCTCCAACAAGGTAAAAGCTGGCTGTGGGAAAGAGAGAGAGAGACAGAGAGAGAGAGAGAGACAGACAGACAGAGAGAGAGACAGAGAGAGAGAGAGACAGAGAGAGAGAGACAGAGAGAGAGAGAGAGAGACAGAGAGACAGAGAGAGAGAGAGAGAGAGAGAGAGACAGAGAGAGAGAGAGAGAGGAGAGAGAGAGAGAGAGAGAGAAGGGCCAACTATGCATGCAGAGATAAATATCAAGAGGAAGAGGAACTTGTAAAGAAGCAATAAGAGAGTAAGAAAAAAAGTCATAATGTTAGCTCTGGATCATTTATACTAGCCTGATGTCTTCAGGAACACTGGGGAATTTATAATGACTGTAAAAATATTATTACTACACTTACAGGTTTGAGAAGCAATGGCTTCATCCGATTACGCTGCATTTCTGAAACTTTTCCATGAAGCAGATCAAACTTCTTATCTAGTTTCTGGATTGCATCATACATTGCCTAATATAATAAAAATAATTTGGTGGTTATTGTTTCAAAAGTAAAAGTCTTAAAAATGAAAATTCCATTAAAACCAACTTATACTAGGTGAACCTAGGAAATCCTTATTAAAGATTTAATCTTATCATTAACCACCTTATTTCATACAGAATTATGAATATTTAAAGATGAAAAGGACCTGAGAAATCACCAACTTAAACACTTCACTTTTACAGATAAAAAATCAAAGTTAAAGTAACCTACTCATTAACATCAGTACAAGTGCTATCAGAAACTTGAATTTACTATAAAGGATTTTTTCAAGCACTAAAGAATTTCTTAATACTGAAGAATAAATATTCTTTAACACCTATACCAATCAGCTTCATGACTGAGTACTTTCACATCTCTGAATGTTAAAGCATTATATAGCTTTCTGAAGTCATACAGGTCTTAGTGTTGCCCAAGAAATGAATTACAACATAACCCAACTCCCCATGATCTATTTTGTTAGGTCCCATAGAGTCTAGGATTAAATATACCTCCTTACAGAACTCATCCAGTACTACCACTCACTTCCAATTGACTTTGTTCCTTTCATGATAGCATTGTATAGACCAGGATACAGTTTTCTTATATTCATATATATCCATATTTAGTATGGTTTTTCATTTTATATACTACACACACATATAAACACATCCATACATAAGGATCGTATATGCAATCAAATATAATACAAAAAGATATGAAGAAATAGCTAACTTAGGTGGAAATCATGTCTCATTCTGTATCTGTGGCAGCTAGACTAGTTCTAGTTAGGAATAAAGACCTAGGTGTGTCTTCTTGTCTAAAGTGATCCTAGAAGAGCTTGTGCAGGCCCTCTGATCCTTTCTGATCAGAAATCAATGAAAATGTAGTAGGTTTAGCTATGTTCTATAGCAGATGAAAATGGCCTGCCTCAAAAGCAGTCATTTTTCTCTAAAGAGATATAACTTAAGATCTAACAATCAACCATATTTCTGCATGCAATAATATCAATACTACATTGGAACAGTTCTTTTAAGACTATTGTGCTATAAGGAATGACAAACAGGATGGTTTCAGAAAAACCTGGGAAGATTTATATGAACTCTCTGTGAAGGGAAGTGAGCAGAACCAGGTGGACATTGAACCCAGTAACAGCAATATTGCAAGGATGAAAACTGAGAAAGACTTAGTTATTCTGATCTAGACACTGATCTAAAACAATTCCAAATGATTCATGATAAAAATGCTATCCCTCTGAAGAGAGAAAACTGAAACTCTGAATGCTTTTATTGAAATATATATTTTTACTTTATTTTTATTGTTTTTTACATGTGTTTTCTTTTGTAGCATGGTTAATAGTTTGTATGACCTCACATGTATAACTGAAATCAAAGTGCTTGCCTTTTCAAAGAAGTGGGAGGGAGAGGAAGAAGGGAAAGAACTGGAACAGAAAATTATCTAAAACGGTTAAAATTATTTTAAATATAAGTGGGAAATATTTAATGAAATAAAAAAAGAAAAAAAGCACTTTTAAATTTCAAAGAATTTAACACCTCATTTTATCTTAGAGATCTTATCCAATGTATCCATCTAATCTTATCTACATAGTGAATCTTTTTGTAATACAATCAAAATTTTATATGTACATAATTTTTATCTTTGCAACAAATTGTTTTTATTTTTCGAAAACCTTAATGGACCACTATTTTGCTTTAAGATGGCAGAATGATTTTCAAACAAGATTTCTCATTTACAGTCAAACCAAAATTGATTAAAATCAGTAATTTTAAAGAGTAGAACAAAAAAACCCTGAAATTTTATGAGTTCTAACTGAAAAAGACCTTACTTTATTGCAACAAAGATAGTTTTACTAAAATGAAATGGTAAAGTAGATTACTGTATAATTACTGTTTAATCTAAGTTGATATACTTTATATTGCTAATTAGAAATAAGAAAAATCTATGCATGTCCTGATTTAACAAAGTTCTAATTAACAGTAAAATGATATTACATGAGATACAGAATTTTTTAAGGTTTTAGAATTATCTAAGGATTCATAAATTTGATACCTGGCAATAGTTCAGGACTTCAAGGAGTGTTTTTTGATAATCTCCTGTGTAGGATGCTTCAGATACAACACTACCCTGTTAAGATTACAAAAGCAGACAATTGATATTTAATATCATAAAAGATCAAATGAAGCATTCTACAAAACTCATTACTTCATATTGTATGATTTTTTTACCCAGCAAAAAACATGAACCTCAATCCTTTTCTTTAAGATGATAAATAAATTCTTAGCAATTAGTAATTTAAATTACTTACACATTCAAAATCTGGTTCATATTCATATACAACACTTCCACTATTCTCATAATTAGGTTCTTGAACACTCATCTAAGAAAAAACATATTAGAAAATTAAAAGATCAAAGGAAAAGTTGAAGAAAAGTTCAAGATAACTGTAAGCTTTGAAGATGCTCTAAGAAAAGCCTGTTTATAACATCAAATAGAAAAGACTCTGACTACTTCAAAAATACATGAAAAGGTATACTTGTAGAAATATTTTCTCATTAACACTTCCACAGTTAAGGAACAGAAGAATTAACTCCTTACATACTTCAAATTATTAACAAAACCAATATAACATAACCAGAATGTGTCTTAATACCAAATATTTCATTTGAATACAGTCCATATAGAATAAGAAGCAAATCAAATAGTGCCACCC